>NW_024540859.1:0-16335 GCF_016647625.1 Suillus subalutaceus
GAGAGGCCACCCACGGGGGCCGGGGGGATATGATGCAGGATTTTGTTCAACACCTGCTTGACCAGTATGCTCCGATACAAGCAAGACATAATAGGTCCAGCCAAGTAACATTGGATGTCAACATGACCCAGTAGAAGAGAATGGACAAGTAGTAAAGAACGAGGCTGAGTGATGAGAGAACAGATAAGTAGAGTCCTACTAGATAAAGGCCGAGCTTCGCCGGCAGCAACCTTGTTCAAGTACTAACGCCGTGTACCATCATTTGGAGAGTGCATCAAAGGTACACTAATTGTACGTCATCGCCGGTATCCTTTGGGAAGTAGCGAGTCGGGGCAACAATTCGAGAAAAGATGCAGAAAATTCACTGTCGCAGGTCGATGATCGATTGATCGGTGATCTTTGACCGTGACATCTGCGACCTAAGGTGTGACTAATGTATGGCTGATAGTGAGTTCGAAGGGGATAGCGAACAGATCGATGTGGTTATGAGACGTATAGGTAGATAGCGTGACGAGAAACAAGACAAGATGTCAGAGACGGGAACTTTCGTTGGAGCGTTCGGACGTGCTTTTGAGCGGGGAATCAGCGTATGAGATTCTGCTAGGGTATGAGTGTACATGGGGTGTATTCATACTTTTCGAAGGTTGACTGTATCCGCGTGTTTTCGGATGCGCTCTTCGGCATCAGTGAGTCACATGGACAATTTTCGAGCGTCGTGGCCCCATTCCATGCAGGCCTGACATGTCCCGCGCCGCCAGCCCATATTGCGCCATGGATGTCTCAGATATCAGACCTTGTGTAGGGGTTCGAGGGGGGTAACGATCCATTGGACATCCGCAAGTGGCAGAGGTCAGTGCGTCTTTCGACTCTTATTTTCTTGCTCGTCCCGTTACTAACCGACATCACTCCTATAGAATTATAACACTTGCTCTCCCTTTCACCCACAAATGCCTCGACTTCCGCGCTATCAACGAATCTATAATGGCTCTTTCCCTAGACCATTATACTGCAATGCCATCGCATTACCCAACCCCTACCTTACCAAGTCCTTCCCAATCATCTCACGCAAGCATCCCAGCATTAGACTCTGACACAGAAATCTACGCACACATTCAACAACACCCGCTCCCCTCCCCAAGTTCGGAACAGATTCCTCGACAACAGCTTGACCCTATCATTAGAGCGCAATATCCGTGCTTGGCGCATGGGTGAACACGCACCTGTCGATGCCTTAGTCTCCACTGTCCAGCTCGTCTTTGATTACGGTGTCATTACTGGTATCAACTCTTCTGCATTCTCAGAGCCTGTTGCGCGCCTTCTTACTTCAGAGGAGGCTCGTGTGAGTGATGTGGCAAAGGATGGACCCGTTTGGACTGAGTGACAGACGAGCGGATCGAAGCTCGAATAAGAGAAGTGGAAGGACGGGCTCAGACCTCGATCAATAACTCATAGGCAGGGATTTTGGAATTTGGGGAGATGGATAAGTAATGTTGGTGAGTTTGCGACTCCTTGTCGATTTTCTGGCGTTTTGCCTCTTTTATTTTACTTTCCTGGTCTTGTGTTGTGGTGAACATCTGAAACTCATACCCGCGGGGCTCGATATTTTCTCCCTCTCCCGTGCCCTTCTTCTTTTGTTGCAAAGGTCATTGATCATTTCACTATTAGCCCGCCTTCCACCAGACGCCTACACCCAACTTGCACTTCAACTCGCCTGGTACCGCCTCCCGCAGATTCCTCATAGCGACCTACGAAACAGCCCTTACGCGAATGTTCAATGCTGGCCTTACAGGGTGCGTAAGGAGTGCAAGTGCGGAGGAGTCAGACTCTGTTTAAGCTGCTAAGGAATGGGGACGTGGAGCTGAGTATGTGGCGGAGGGGGGCCAACATGAAGTGGAGGTGGATTCTTTTCATACCCTCCAATGACGACGGGATCTCGTGGTTTTTGATCCGCTAACCTGATCAGCCTCGCGATAGGCACTTATTAGGCCTGAAGTTGATGCTCGAGAACTCCCTGTAGATGCGTCCACATCTGCTTCCTCCTTGGACTCTCCCTCGAGTTCAAGTCCCACCGATTCCCCGAAAAACATACGCACCCTCTCTTCACCGACCCTCTTTTCTCTCGCTCTCAGGAGTGGAAGCTCAGCACTAGTGGCCTGAGCGCCGGTGACCAATTCCGAGGCACTGGCTGGGAGGATCGTTATGGGATTAATTGTAAGTTTGATTAATTGTTTCATAATTGTTTTGCGGGATCGTCGAACCTCAATGAGGGATTCTTCGTCTGTAATGGTTTCCCATCTGCATTTGTTATTCTCGCCGACATCACCATCAAGTTGACCAGGTCGACCGAGGGTGTTCATTTCGAATTTAATTGGCGATTCCGTTCACACTCACCCTCGCCACTAAACCAAGCTCATACTCTGTCCTCTCACAGATCTCATAGCACCCCACCGCATCAAATTCTGCGTCGAGTCCAAATTATCATCTCTGCTCACCTCCACGAACAAGTTCAAACAGCATATCGCAGATGCGGTCCGGGATATGCGGGTGATTTGCGAGGCTGGAGAGCTCGAGTTGAAAGACAGAACGAAGAAATCAGTGGATGGGGTGAGCACAGGGGTGCACGCACGGTTGTCCTGCCTGGTGCAGGCTGGTGGCATTGATCAAGGTTCGTGCCTTGGCTCGTGAATGCGAAGGCCCGACACTGATGGAGATTGTTTGATTTTGACTGTAGATAATCGCAAGCGATCGAACACCCTTGTCGGTTCAATAGAAGTTTGTTGAATGCTCGATCGAGAATTCTATACATGATGAAACGGTTATTAACAACCGTCCTTGCTTGTCGCTGCACAATACCTGCCCAACTTGTGTTAGTGATAACGACGTCCAAACTCCACTAGATCACCCTACTCTCATTCGCACAAAACTAAACTAAACCTACTTATCGTATACCACGCAATACACCACTCAGACGCAACTGAAACGAGAAAACTCATTATTTATTCCAAGAAAAAGAAAAAATATGCCTTTGATCCAGATACAACCAACCGCGCGAGCTATCGTACAAACCAACACTAAAGTATCGTACAACTAGCCATCATCACGAAAACATCAAAGCCGTGTTGGAGTCCGATAACGACCATTCGAGTAGCATCTTCGCCAGCCCACCTACACCATAATCCTCTTCAACTCATCCTCCTCAATCCACTCATACTCGTAATAATCTAACAGATTGCCTACAAGTGAGCCCCACCCAGCCCGCTCCATAAATTTCTGGCTCGTGCAGATGATCATGCCTTTCTTGCATCGAGTAAGCATGACATTAGTCCGGCGCAAATCGGCGAGGAATCCGAGCGCCATGGACCGCACGAGTGAGATCACAATGTAATCTTCCTCGTTACCTACCACAAACGATCCGTAAGCATGATAGCTACAAATATATGTTGCGAGAACGAACCTTGAAACGAGTCAACATTGAAACATTTATCCTCCCAATCGAGCTCCTTGAGCTTTAAAACCCTCCTCGATCAAACTCCGCTGAGCGTCATACGGGGTGATGATGCGGAATTGCTTATTCTTCTCTTGCAACATGCTAGCGATGCGGAGAATGGTTTGGCACTCTCCAAGGTTCTGCGCATGACATTGATCAACTGCGAGTGACTGAATTCAAGTGACTTACCTTCCAGCTAGTTCCATGTAGTTGTTCCTGGCTGGGAATGTTGATAAAATGACAAGCCATTCTCTCGTCCGTGACGGGGTGTAGCGGATCCGACTTGAGTACGCAATCATACACAGCTTCAGAGATGAACTTTCCAATTTGAGGGGGCATCCTGTCTACAATAAAATGATAAATTTCAGGGTAGGGGAACATTAAAGGAAGGACTTACATTGGGTATCTAAAAAATGGCATGGTCCTTGAGATGCTTGACTTCGAAAATGCTCTTCAGGTCCTGGATATCATCCTGACCATAGGGTGGCACTGAAGATGTCAGAACATGCGATTACATGCAGGAGAAATACTTACATTGTTTGTCGTCACCAATGAAGCACACCTTTCTAATGGAGGTGTGAGAGGTGAAGAGAGGAATGTAGTCACCAATCTCAATTTGGGACGCTTCGTCGATGACGAGGGTCCTCAGTGGCGCAGCTGTGAAACCTCCAAACCTTCGAAGAGCGAAAGATGAGAGCATAGACAAAGTACAGAGAATAACCGGGTGGTCTGGAGCTCCTTAAAAAAACCTGGCGCAGAGAAGTCCTCAGATGTGATGATATTAGCCCGAATGTTGGCATAGAGGTGCTCGTGCCTACATTATGTTAGTCTGCCTAAATGGAAAAGCCCACCAGTGAAGGACTGACCAGTCGTCGAAAAATTCCGTTGAAACAAGAAGCTTCCAATTGGTCAGGCCAAAGTCAGTGAGTTTCTCGGCAATATTCTTGACGGCAACATTGGATTGGGCAATGAGCCAGATGCCAGAGAGTCCACCAGCCAGGGCAGTCTGAACAAACGAGGCGATGACAGTGGTCTTACCGGTTCCAGGAGGCCCCTGGATGACAGTAAGAACGTCCGTCATTCGACTGCTGGAGCATCTGCTTCACAGCTTTCGTCTGGGATGGATTGAGGGGGCGAGTGACACGGTCGGCATGGAATCTGACCATACCCGCATCGTTCGCCTCCTCCGTCCAGGCGGAGGGCCACTGGAAGTCATCCCTGGGAGACGAGAAGAATACTAGCTGAACCCACGGGTTATCGTGCTGGAGGTCCATGAGACCTTGAAGGATCTCTAGAACCTTCTGAGCACGCTGGGTTTCAGCCTGCGTAGGGTCATCACCGGCCGACGATCTTGATTGAGCCGACGGTTCTTTGCCAACGAAACTGAGACTGTTGGTGGTAGCGAGTTTCGCGATGCGACCCTGAGACCTGGTAACCTGACCGTCAACGGTGAAGCCCCGCCCTGCGCACTCGCCAATATCAATGAATGCACGCTAAGAAAATTAGTTGTCAAGTAAGGCACGGCGTGGATACGCGAACGACATGCCTGATGGTGGCCCTTACGAATTTTGTTCTGGTATCTGTCGGCTCGGGCATCGATGTGATTGTTCTCATGATCGATAGAAGTGGTGAACTGGCGTGTGACCTCGGTCGGCTTCTTCTGCTCGAGCTGGAACGAATCCTTCGAGCTCTTCGCGAGGAATTCCAATACCTGTGATTATGATCAGCACTATCATTCGCCAGGAAGGCAGTGAACTACCTCATCAGAGAGCCGGAAGGTGTCCACTGAGGGCACCTGCGCGAGACGATCCTCCATGGTCGAGAGTTGTGAACATAGTGTGCGATCCATGCACGTAGTGCAAGTGAAGTAGTGCCATTCTTAGCAGCGGGGAGATGATCGATGATGGTATCATTGCGGAATAATTCGTTGATGTTTACATCGTGTACACCATGAAGATCACCAATGCCTGTTTAATGGTGGCGAGCGGGGCACGCGTTTCGTCCTGCGGACTGGCTATATCGCATTTGCGATTCGAAGATCATGTGTTTGAGATAGAGCAAGGGCAATTGGTGCAATGTTGAATGCGTATAAAAATCCGGTGGTGCGGCGGAGGAGGTTCTGTGTCAAAAACTCCCGAGCGGCAGTGTTGTCTACCTTGCGGCGTGTGTGACAGGGCGTCCATCATGTTCGTGCCCTTGCTCTTCTTCAAGTTTAACTCGAATTCGATAATGATAATCGTGACGTGTCTGCGATTGCAAGCATCGCGAGCTCTCCAGTTGGCGCAAATCCGCCAGCAAGGCCAAGGGCACGTCCCTCGTTCCTTTCTAACAGATTGCACAACTGATGCTCTTCGATTAAATTCGATTCAGATATAATGGGCAGACAGCGCTTGGCCACTCTCAACTTGCATAACATTCTGGTGGAGCAGTGTGGGCATGATGGCCTTGGATATGATGATGGTAGTGAGTCGCAATGTGTAACGATGGAGTGCAACTCTATTTCAAGGTCTGCAATGGGGCTCCGGGTCCGAAGCCTCATGACTAGGCGGGCGCTTGCTAGTCCTGACTCCAGCTGGAATTTTAAGCAGTCCTCGTGGTTCCCAGCCTTTTGAACAGCCTTCCGTGTCTTTCCATTGTCTATAGATGATATCACACTGTATCCGCAGTCTTTGCCGTTTTGTCCCAAGTGTCGTCCAGACTCTTGCCTGGTCAAGCTCTTTTCTGGCTCCGGAACTCCATGGGAGAATCTAAATGCATCTGTGATTCTTTTCAGACATGGTTGGCTAAGTATTACGGCTGACCACGACTCGCCAAGTCCAAATTTACACTGCTAGGCGCACCATTTATAGGGTCGTCATGGATCAGAATGCTGATTGTTATTCGTTGTTCCGCCAACAAAGGCGATGGAAGGAATATAGCCGTCTCTTGTATCGAGTGACGGTATGATACCGTTCGTCCGTTATGGCATGTCAACTGGTTTGTACAAATTTGTACAAATATGTACAAGCCCCCACTAGTTTGCTGATGATGGACATATGTCAGAAGCAGAAGCAGAGGGTCATACAGCTGGCATGTAGTTGGACTAGCTACGTAGTTGTACTGCATCAATTTTTTTGGTGCTTGAAATGTTTACGGTTCGGTTCACATTCGGACCAGGAAAAAACCGAACCAGACCACACAGAACGGTTTCCGATGGTTCGGTTCTCGGTTCTCGTCCAGGACCCTCTGAACCGCACCGAACCGGACCACGGCACTGCACTAAAATTTAAACTTTTACACATCGAGCAAGTTACATGCATGTCATACTAGTCATCCCGAGTTAGCAAAAATATATTGGGCGAAGATGAAACGATGCCATATCCCATCCACATCACTGGGACATCACTAAAGGGTCTGTTACTTGGCACATTACAACCTCCTTCCTGACCCTCTCAATCTCCGATCTGTATTTAATTTAAATGAACAAGTGACCGTTTCATTTTTTCTTAAATCCATCCAAACGAAAAAGGGCACAAATCAACAATTCTACTAGGTTGGTGTACTTGTAAATTCATCTCTTTCCTCGACGACGACAATGCCAGATATTCCCATGTCAAAGCGGTCAGCCGATATACAAAGATTGCTGCGATGTTCTACAATATATTGCTTTAAATAGCTTTGTCACGTCTGTTCATCATTCACTGATGCTAGAACAACATCAACGCCCATCATCAACCTAACGAAACCCACCCACCAGCACTTAGAACTCACAAACCACAGAAATCAATGTCCTCACTCAAAGTAAGGGAAGCTGAAGCCGATTTCAATGTTCCTGGTGCAGGCAAAGCCCTGCAAGACTTGGTACAAGGTGTATGGTACTCTCCCCACCCACATAACCCACCTCTTGTAGTACTTCACGGTGGTCCCGGTTCAACCCACGAATACCTCGACATCCTCTCCGAGCTTACGCGTCTCTTCGACGTACCCGTTTATAGTTTATGATCAACTCGGCAATGGACGCTCCACGCACCTCCCAGAGAAGAACGGAGATGTGGACTTCTGGACTGTGCAGCTCTTCGTTGACGAGCTGCATAACCTCCTGAATCACTTAAACATCCATGACAACTATAAACGTACTGGGGCAGAGCTGGGGAGGGATGCCTGGCAATCGGAGTTTGCAACGCGCCAGCCAAAAGGCCTCGGGAAACTGGTGATTGCTGGCTCACCAGCCAGTACGTTGCTGTGGGTTAAGGCTGCCAACGAGTTAAGGAAGGAGTTGCCAAAGAAAGTACAGGATGTGTTGAATAAGCACGAGGCAGCGGATACAACGACAGATCCAGAGTACATTGCCGCAACGAACGAATTTCACAAGCGGCATTTTTGTAGGCTCGACCCGATGCCTCAGTCCCTGTTGGACGGGTTTGCATGGATAGAAAAGGATCCATCCGTGTACTTGACCATGTAGGTGTTTTCACAATCCATCTGTGTCATGCATCTTCAATCTTCGGGGAACAGGATCGGAACCGAATGAATTCTACATCACTGGCTCTCTAAGGACATGGAGCATGGTTTGACCGGCTGCACAATATTCAGGCGACGACATTGCTCATCAACGGAAGGTACGATGAAGCACAGGACATAGTCGTAGAGCCCTTCTTTCAGCGTATCCCGAAGGTCCGATGGGTACAATTTGCGGACTCAGCGCATGTCCCGCAGCTGGAAGAGACGGAAAGGTTTATGCAGGTGGTGTGGGCCTTCTTGCGCGGTTAAAGCGACTGGAAGTATAGAAGCAGCGTGAAAGAAATGATGGGGTATGCAGTGTATGGTACAAATCGATCATGAGTGTGAGGTGTAATATCAATGGATTGATGACATTGCGGGCCAAGGCCTTCAAGCTTCAAGGCTTCAATCTGCGATTCGATTGCATCAGTTCAGCGTTTGATTTGTTAAGCGCTCACCTTGCCTGCGGATCTCGACTCAACAGACATACTTTTCACATGACACGCCTGTCTAGAAGCTGGTGCAGAGTCTGCAGAGTCCAGCACCGGACTTCGAGGCAAGATAATGGTTGCTATTATTTTCGGAAAAATCATGTAATCAATAAATAAACATGGATGTAGCACGTCTGCTGTAGGCCAGATGCTTCCCCGACTCGCTAGAGGAGGGCTTTTGTGGGGTACTTTGTTTTTTTTTGAGTCATCGTCGTGAACGAGGGTATACCTCGTGAGCCTTGTTCGGAATCGGATGTTCCCTTTCTACACCCTGAATCCCATGTTCCTACAACACTGGATGACATCCGGATATTTGTTTGCTATTCGATTGGATTGCGCGTCTAAAACGGTGATCAGGAACGGCAGACCGACAGAGGACAATCTCACGTCGGGGCATTTGCGAATCCAGAGATGTAGACAGGGCAGGGGCCTTCTAGACTAGTTAGCACTGTCTGACATAGGGTACATTACCCCAATGGACAGAAATTGGAACAAAAAAAACGTAAACAAACATTATATTTCAAACCTTTCAACCGTGCATGTATGATAACATGTACGAAAATGAAAGCTCTAAAAGTGGTATAATGAAATTGAGAAGATCCATAAAATGGGCGGTCCATCATGACCGTCTTTCTCATCCCATTCAAGGAGAGAGAAAATTTGAAAGGCCTCAAGTAAGAGTTCAAGTAGTGAAGGAAGCAGGAATTGGTGCACTATGCGCAAAACTATTGACAGTGGCCTTCAACCATTTGCTCCAGGGTGATGGGGACACGTGTGAAGGAAGTCGATATTGTGGTGTTTGGTTCCTCATGGGATTCGGTTGCGTCACCTTACTTGCAAGGTCATATAAATTCAGTGTTCCTCTGGTAAGTGGAAGCGGCCAAAGTTTCGACAGCCGTGACTGAGACGAGAGGGATCATGTCTGCGATTAGGTTGCCAATGAGGTGTTTGTGTCACTGGTTCGTTGCAGCGTGCTTGATAACAGTTGTCCTAGAGATTCATGTGCTTCTGTGCGTGTATCTAGGAATTATGATGAAATTTTCGGATAGCCTGAACGTTTACTGTAGGAGGTGAGCAAGAATAAGGTTGAAGGACTCGGATGACCGTCGATAAACATAGATTTGTAGTAATGCCAGGCTGGCCAACTGAGATCTTTCTGGACTTTGAACCTGAGAACTTCATGATCATGAGAAGTGTAGTGGACGAAAACTGATGTGACATAACCACGTGATGGCAACACGGGCGCACATCAAGGCACTGGAGATCGTTTGCCAGTAACTAGTCGCTTTTGGATACAGATTCAAATGCAGGGAGTGTTAGCAAGAAGATGATTTGACAGATATGATGGTATATAATATGCGCAGAGAATATCGATTGGGCGGTACTGAATCGCCACAAATTATTTGTGGCGTGTTTGAAAAGTCAAACCTAGTAAGTATGTGCAGTGTGCACTGATACCACCACTCCCACGATCATGTGATTATAGATGGGATGATAACAGTCTTAATCTAAGTCCATCACCAAAAAAGACGACAAGGCAATATTTGATGTTACTCTGACAAACTCGGACATTTAGATCAGATAGCAATCGATTCAGATCAAGCATTGCCGTGGGCAGGTGTGGTCGATACCATATGTTCCTCATTGAAACTTGAGGAATCTGAAGCTTGACTGTCAATGAGAAGAATAGGCGGAACGAATGTACCGCTATTCCGGACGTACCATCATGTGGCTATAAGTACCTTCTCTCATGTTAGACCCATCATGAGATAAACATCGCCCATCATCGATTAATCATCCACCTAACGAAACCCACCCACCAGCACTTAGAAGCCACAAACCACAAAAATCCATGTCCTCACTCAAAGTAAGGGAAGCTGAAGCCGATTTCAATGTTCCTGGTGCAGGCAAGCCCTGCAAGACTTGGTACAAGGTGTATGGTACTCTCCCCCACCCAAAACCCACCTCTTGTAGTACTTCACGGTGGTCCCGGTTCAACCCACGAATACCTCGACATCCTCTCCGAGCTTACGCGCCTCTTCGACGTACCCGTATAGTTTATGATCAACTCGGCAATGGACGCTCCACGCACCTCCCAGAGAAGAACGGAGATGTGGACTTCTGGACTGTGCAGCTCTTCGTTGACGAGCTGCATAACCTCCTGAATCACTTAAATATCCACGACAACTAAACGTACTGGGGCAGAGCTGGGGAGGGATGCTGGCGTCAGAGTTTGCGACGCGCCAGCCAAAAGGCCTCGGGAAACTGGTGATTGCTGACTCCCCAGCGAGTATGGAGCTGTGGGTTAAGGCCGCTAACGAGTTGAGGAAGGAGTTGCCGAAGGAGGTACAGGATGCGTTGAATAAGCATGAGGCAGCGGATACAATGACGGATCCAGAGTACATTGCCGCAACGAACGAATTTTACAAGCGGCATTTGTGCAGACTCGACCCAATGCCTCAGTCCCTGTTGGACGGGCTTGCATGGATGGAAAGGATCCAACCGTGTACTCAACCAGGTGTGTTTCGTCCATCTGTGTCATGCATTTTCAACATTTGGGGAACAGGAACGGACCGAACGAATTCTACATCAGTGGCTCTCTAAGGACATGGAGCGTGATTGACCGGCTGCACAATATTCAGGCAACGACATTGCTCATCAACGGAAGGTACGATGAAGCACAGGACATGGTCGTAGAGCCTTTCTTTCAGCGTATCCCGAAGGTCCGATGGGTACAATTTGCGGATTCAGCGCATGTCCCGCAGCTGGAAGAGACGGAAAGGTTTATGCAGGTGGTATGGGCCTTCTTGCGCGGTTAAAGCGACTGGAAGTATAGAAGCAGCGTAAAAGAAATCGTGATCGGGTGTGCAGTGTATGGTGTAAATCGATCATGAGTGCGAGGTGTAATATCAATGGATTGATGAGATTGCAAGGCCTCCAAACTGGAAATCGATTGCATCAGTTCAGCGTTTGATCTGTTGAGCGCTCGCCTTGCCCGCGCATCTCGACTCAACAGACATACTTTTCATATGACACGCCTGTCTAGAAAGTTGGCGCAGAGTCCAGACCACATAGACGCGTCTTGTGAGCAAGTTGTGAATCTAAAAATGGATCGATGATGAATCACGTGAAATATGGACACGGGCGCGTGTCACCAATTTGGACATCATCCATTTCCGTCCGAACAAGGTTCAAGTTTGAAATTCTCAACTTGCTTCGAATTCCTTCGTTAAACCCCGTTCTGCGGCCTCTGCTTGACATCACACTCCCTATTTGTTACTCACAGCTCTCATTTCTTATTTACTGCGGTCCAAAAACCCATCGATCTGCCCGCGAGGCAAGCTCGAATCAATAGAAATATCTGTCTCAATAGCATCTATCCATGATAGGGATCACACTGTACGACGTCCTTGCGATCCCAACTACCGCTTCTACGGATGATGGTTCGCACTAGTGTAATCCGCCTCGTGAAACTGATCTTCACTTTCGATCACAGTGAGGAAGGCATACAAACAGAAAGCTCTTGAGACACACCCTGACAAGCTCGAGCCTACCGTGACGGAGCAAGAGCGTCGCGATGCAGAGGGAAGGTTCAGAAATGTATGGGCGGTCTGAGCTTGATGCGAATGATTGCTCGATGCTAATGTTGATGATATGATTTTGTCGCAAGGTATGCGAGGCATTTGAGGTGCTCAGTGATCCAGTGAAAAGGAAGGTGTGTGTTTAATCATGCGTATACTTGTGTTGGAACGATGGGCGCCAACATATTCCATTTATTTAGGCCTACGATGACCGCGTTCAGCTTGCTCAGAAGAACAAGAAACATTGGGATGAGCAGCACGACAGGCGGGTCAAGACGCGCGAAGAGTGGGCACGTCAAGTCAAGGAACGCAGCGAGGCTCGTATGAAAGAACGTGCGGACTTCTATGAGAACCTCAAGCGTATAAAGGAGGAAAGCAGCGATATGTGGAAATGGTTGAGCAATTCTATCAAGAGCTGCGCGACTGCCACCCAGAGTGGGAATCGAGGAGGCAGGCCGCGCTACAGGTACGTGTCATTTATTTTTGCAGGCATTTTTCCATTTGATGAATTTATTTTATATACAGTGGAAAGAGATGGCGGACAAAGGCCAAATACCACGACGACACACAACTCGCATTTAGCAAGGCGAACTCGACTGACAGTTTTATTTATGGTTCGTTTCAGTGGGTATTTTGCTTTATTTATCTCCCAACGCTGGAGTTTTTATTCGCGATACTGTTGTACTTCTATATTTTGCTTCCTTCTGCAATCCCTTGTTGTTCGATTCGTGTTCGTGTTTATTCACTCGTTGACCTACCCGCGATCATATTTGCTATAGTGACATCTAGTGACAGAATGTACATACGGAACTCCAATCTGTTCGGTCGATACAATCTCAATGTCATCACAATCCCAATGACTTCTGTCTACTCTTAGCAATCTTCCCTACATCATCCACCGCTCGTTTCAGCTCATTTAACCAGCCCTCACTGTTCCTCGCGACACAGATCAGGCTTTCTGCCACAGGCTCGTTCAGCGGAGGCCCATCTGGATAGCTCTCCAAAGGATGTCCAAGTTGTAGCTTATCCTCCATCTCCCTCGCAATTGCAGCCCTAGTTCTCCCGTTCACGAACGTGATGTACCTCAGTCCAAAGTACACATGCTCAACACACGTTAAGGTGTTCTAGCCGTTTTAACACCTCTGGGGGTGTCTCCAACCTTGCTGTAGCAGAGAGGCCACCACTTTGCTCTTTGGCGCTTAACGCAGAGAGCTGTTTGATCTCCCCGATCCTTGGGTGTGCAGTGATGAATTCTGCTTGTTCATGTACATTCCACGCGTGGATGATAGCGATAGCGCGTTCGATGAGCGCGTTAGTGGGGTCTATGGTTTCAAGAGGTGTATTCCGGATGGATTGGAAGAGCTCCGGAACGAGTTTGGTTATCAAGATACCAGAATGCTCAAACAGCTGGGTGAGGACGCTCGCTATGTCATCCTGATCTTCGTACATATCGCAAACAGAGCGTGTCAAAAATCGGGGACAATGGATGATGCCACAGTGACAATCCGTGGCAGATGATGATTAGACGTGTGGATGAGTTGTGAAACGTGGCTAGGTCACCAGGTGCGATAGATTACAGCTAATTGGGTTATAATTTTACCCAATTTGCAGCGGATTGAAGCCCTATCATAAGTCGGGCCGAACCCCTGATCAGCTGAGAACTTACCAGCGTGACTTGGACCATTCTTGCAAGGACATATATAATGACACAATACATCTATGCTAGTTGCACCAACCCACCCTAATACATCCCTGCATTTACAGGCTTTCATTATTCTGCGCCAGTTGTCATGACCAAACCATTCGTTCTTCGCTGGGGTATTATCTCAACTGGCTGGATAGCCAATCACTTCGTAACAGTGCGTTTTAAATATCCGTCTATCTCTCTTTCTAATTGAGAAGTGTGGTTTAGGATCTCCTTGTTGATCCCGAAACGTCCGTGCCACTCTGCTGTCCATCGTGAAATCGAATGACATTGTTAAATTCAGCCGTAATGTCACTGATGTAGCACATAAAGTGACTGCTGTTGGGTCGCGAAGCGTCCAATCAGCGCAAAATTTCATCACCGAGTATGCCAAGGGTGATAAGTCGATTAAAGCATATGGGAGCTATGCTGGTGTCTTTGCAGACCCGGTGGGTAGAATACCCTCAAAACAGCAACCAATCTAACGAGATGTGGCACAGAACGTGGATGCAGTTTACATTGGTTCGACTTAATTTTATATCTAGGTCGATCTCAACTTACCGGACGTTGTATAGGCACACCTCATACTCTTCACTATGAAAACGCGCTCGACGCGATTAAGGCAAAGAAACACGTTCTTTGCGAAAAACCCGTGACATTGAACGCGGCCGAGCTTCGGTCGCTCCTTGCAGTTGCAAAAGAGCATGGAGTGTTCTTTATGGAAGCCCTTTGGACACGCTTCCAGCCTCTTGCGCTCGAGGTTAAGAAAATTTCGGAAAGTGGTGTATTGGGTGCACCACTGGCTCTCCAAGCCGACTTGTCAGAAAACTTTCGGCCTCACAGTAAGTGATGTCGTGTTACTTATGTACCGTCAGACCTCACGGGCACAACAGAAATTCCTAAGACTCACCGCATCTTGAATCCTGCCCTTGGTGGTGGCGCATTACTAGATTTGTGAGTACACAAGGTAAAAACTTATAGCGGAGAATCTGACTGTTGCAGGGGACCATATCCTCTTATTTGGGTAAGGCTGCAATCATCTTTGTTTTTATTCCCTTAATGACAATCGCAGGCCATTCTCGCCCTGTACGAGCACCCCGCTAACCAAGGAGCTGCTCCCAGCAACGTCAGTGGGACAATGTTAAAAACCCCTCTGACAGGGGTCGACGGCAATACCTCCTTCACAGTCACCTTCGCCGAAAAGGAACTAGCTGCACAAGCCATCCTGTCATGCAACATTAACATGAATTCCTATCAGACTTGTGTCATAATTAGATACGAGAAGGGTACGATTACGATTGCAGCGCCGATATACTGCCCGAAGAGCTTCACTGTGCAGTACCTTGAAGGCAGCAAAGTGACAAAGGAGGAGACGAGGCGATTCGAGTACGTCGGCAATGGATGGCATTTTCAGGCAGATGAAGTTGCGCGGTGTGTGCGAGATAGAAAGAGTGAGAGTTCGCTTTGGGGGCATGATAAAAGCCTGGTGGAGATGGACATCTTCGACGAGGTCAGACGCCAGGGAAACTACAAGTTCCCCCCTGGAGTGGAGAAGGTGGTGTAAGGGATGTGGATGATTGGAAGCTTTGGACAATATGTATAGTTCGTTCGGAAGTGCACCTGCAATTTATACCGCTCGCCATGTCGTTAAATTCGACTGATCTGGTGACTTGATGTGCTTTGATTTTGTGTGCACGTGACGGTCGCGACGCGAGCCGCCCACACAACCAAACATATAAATATTCAGAACATACGAGTCGGAGCTTTATCAGACCTCTTGAGATATTTACCAGCTCAGTTAAAACATTAAATTCTCCACGATGAACGCTGTCTCTCTCGTCTCCAACACTGTCGCTCGAGTTATCATGACTGGCATTCTTTCGGCAGTCCTCTTCACAAAACCGTGGTTCGTCACACCCGCCATGCCCTGAAGGAGGCAGAACAGGCTTCTCCAAACTCGCCGTGGTTACTTTATGCATTTCTACGCTGGCGCTTCTCCATGCGTCCGATAGAATAGCTTGCGAAGTTCTGGGGCTTATGGAGACCTGTCCACCGACCACTGGTGAAGGGAGTTCCTTGGCAACCGTTCATGATGATCCTCGGTCTCCTGCTTTCTCGCACGACGATACCGATGACTTCAAGACTCCTTTGTCATCGCCGTCCATCTCATCTCCTGGGAACAGCTTAGACAGTATCGTGACCCTCACCTCTTCTTCAACCGTCTCCAAGCTTGGCAATGTCTTCAGAGATATGACACCCAGTCCTCCAGCCGTCAGCACTAGCGATAGCGACGAAGATGACGACGTAGCGCTGCGTAAGGTATAATTATTCCTCTTTTCTAGAGGTTCTGGTAACATCATTTTCTTTTCAGTGGACAACGGAGACAGTGCCAGAGTTCAGCACCCCAACGAATCGCGCTCCTGAAAATATTCTCAATTCAATCATCAGGCGAATGGGATACCTCTCACTCTCAGACGGCCGTTCTTTCCCCTCAACCCCGACCCGGGCTTGAGACCCCGAGCTACCCGTCGAAGCGCGGACGCGTCCCACCTCCCACCTTATTACTCCTTTATTCTTCGGCTTCAAGTTCCTGTACAAACTAGCTCATGATAC
>NW_024540860.1:0-16243 GCF_016647625.1 Suillus subalutaceus
ATTCTTTTCCATCGTCGCCGTCCAACTCGCCGTCGCCGAGACCGTAGCCTGTTACCCGAACCATTTCATAGAAAGCCCTCTTCAAGACGCTTTCGACGCCACAGGTCCGCGCGAGAACCACGACTTCCGCTGCATTGGATTTACTTTCCGTGGTGAGATCCGCGAGAGAAGAGGACCAAGCATTTTCTAAGAGTTTCAAGGCGAACGCACGATACGTGTCGAAACCTAACCTGGTTGCTGCGCGAAGGATAGCAGCCAAGACTTGGAATGCAGGGGGGACGAAATAATAATCCCTGTAAGTTGTAGTAAATATCAAACAAAGATGGAAAGATGAAATCCTTACATCGGGTTCTTATCGAGCTGTAGTAATGCCTCGAGGTCTGTCGGCGTGGTGTTCGACAGGTGGTATACTATGCCATGTTCATCCCTTTCGACTACGACACTGTCGTCCATAAGCACATCTTGCTCATCCAAGAGGTTAGCAAAAAAAGTTGACTGATCAACGAGCCTAGAACGGTGGAGTTTGAAGAGCACGCCTCCAACCTCGAGGACGGTGTTGCCATCAAGGATCCAGAATTGTTCGTGTTTGTGCGGCACAGGTGCAGCTAGTTCCAACTTTGAACGCTTTGTGGGGCGGAGGTTCTCCCTTGGGATATCCTCTTTACCACTGTGAGATGATTCGATCGAAGCCCTTCTCTTTCCCTTGCCGTTATTCTTGTTCCTGTCCCCATCTTCATCGCCAGGAGTAGCGGAATGGGATAGAGTCGAAGAGCTACGAGGCTCAATCGGCAGAGCCCGTGGCTTCGCCTTGCAAGCCACAGGACGTGGACGTTTGGGCTGCGACAGTGAGGGGGAAGATGCGACATTATGAATCGCCATCGGCGACTTCGAGACATTCAAAGAGACAATGTCCTGTGAACGGATAGCAGAAACATGAGCAGAGCCTTGCGCCCGACCTTTCTCAAAGGTAGATTTCGCAGGCTGCGATGCCGAAGGACGCGTCTTTGCGAGCATCTGAGACACGGAAGGAAAGTCGGGCTCGGGAGAGGATTCCAGCTCTGCCTTTAGCGGCAAATCGCCCTTCAAGGAAAGATCAATACTCGGGTCCAAGGGAGTCATAGGGTCATACGATGGTAGGGGGAAAGGTTGAGATTGAGAAGGCGCGCAGGGAGGTGGTGAGGGAGATAGAGTACTCTTGAGGCTACATGGTGAACTCCCTTTTGATTTAGCTCTAGGCTCGTTGCTGTAGCCAGGCCTAGGAAACACTGGTAACGACCTTGCAGAATTAGTGTTTGCTGCTTCGATTCGTTTTTCAGAGAAGCATGAACTGAAGCGTTGTCTCCATGGTTGTTTTCAACCTTTTCGTCGCTGCCTTCAAGTTCGACGTTTGTTTTCAGCCTCATCTTCATCTTCACTTTCACCTTCTTCGTCTCGTCTTCGTCGTCTTCTTCGCCTTCATCGCCTTCCCCTTCCACTTCACCTCGGCCTTCCTTCACTTTCTTCGTCTCCACCTAGGTCCAAGTCGCCTTCGCGTACGGAGTAGCTGTTTCACTGGCAGTGTAAGTCTTGTCATCTTCAGGTATATAATCTTCATCGTCCATCATCTTCTCATCATCATCGCTATCGTCATCAGGTCCCATTAAAAGGTCGGATGTCTGTGGTTCTCGATATTTCGCGTTGTTGTGAACATCTGCATATTTTCTGCTTTGATAGGATGACGACTGCACATGATCTTGTACTGACGAAGAATGGCCAACGAGACCAGACGCCGACGGCGATTTACCTGTGGCCATTTTTGTGTGTCGCGTTCAGCCCGGATGGTAGTGCAGAACTACTTAGATGCCGGTTATAACCGGCAAAACTAATATAGGCGCCCAGGCAGGCCCACAGCTAGTGTTGCCGTCGAGGCGAGTTAAACTCGAGAAATCGATTCGGTTCGAAACGACCAAATCGTTTCAACTCGAAACTCCGATTTGAATCGAGTTGCACCTCGTTGGGTTCGAGATTTACAATCGATTTGGTGTACTTAATATCCATACATCGTAATCCCCTGTGAATGGCCCCAGGCCCATATGAATATCGTTGAAGCAGTACATCAATGAAGGAAGGAAAACACGCATACGCCACTTTCGATGAGTGCGTTTCAATTTTTTTCACTTATGAGTCACTTTCATAGACCGAATTATAGTTGTCAACCCAAGCATCAAACTTGAGTGGTTGAAGGAAGAGCACTGGTAGGCTGAGGATGTCGAGAATGCTCGAGAATGGATGCTGCAAGCAGTTCGTCGTTTTTTTTGCGAGTTACTATGGACGACGTGATTTTGGGGTGCAGATGACTTTCGTTTCGTATGTCCATTAGAGTTGGCGGAGACCGAGACCCAGCTGGAACTATCCACGCCCTCGGTATTACTATCGCGGCAGTGCTTCACCACTCGACAGCAATTGCCTCGCGGGTCCTTATCGGCTGGATTTGGCCGCATGAACAACCTGAAAGTCAATGTGCGGCGCTCATCTTCTACTACTAATAGCACTATCCCATCCGACTCCTACCATCATCGTCTCTGAACCATTGGTAGACTCCCCAACACTAGAAACCACGGAGGAACGCTCCCGCCAAGGAACTCGAACTTGACAGGAAGGATGCCGAACCGAGTTTTCTCGTTACGAAGAGGCAGGTATACTACATGAAACAGCTGAACGGACAACAGATATTGTTCGTTTTCTTGGGAGGTCATGTGATATATTTCTGTCTGTAATTCACGAGGTTAACAGGTATCATGTCAGCAAAAGAACTTACATTTCCGCTTCTATTTCCGCGTCGCTATGGATGTCCTGCCTGCTCAAGCTTCATCTTACCTTCCGAGCGCATATTTTCATCCAGCAAAGAGACCTGCACTCTACGGCGCAGCAACTTATCTCCGGCCACACTTGAAGCATTACAGGTCCTAAAGTTCATTTACAAGCAAGACCGCCTCAATTTTACGGAGGACCTGGTGGCTGACGAGCAGGACTACACAATATCTGACCTGTGACTCCCGAGCAGTTGACGAGTTAATGGCTGCTGGGAATCTTCGCGAGCTTGATGAGTTGCTCCAGAATGCAAGAGACATTGATTATAATTAGTATACTTGCTGTCGTGTACTAGTAAACTTGCAAATAATTGTTGTTCAACGGTCATTGTGGGCACGCAAAATCCCTGGCTTCTCATTGGTTGGACTATCGGTCCGTATAACTCCGAACTCGTTTCCAAATCGCGAGGTGAACGAGGTGCAAATCGTTTCAATTCGTTAGTCCGATCTGTGTCGATTTACCACAATTTTCCACCTCGATTCGATTCGATTCGCCTCGGCGGGCAACACTACCCACAGCTTATATTACGGTTACGGCATCCCTAACGATGACTCATCAATATTTGTTGCCCTCGTCATCCTCGCCATTGTATTTAACCCACCTCAACCTCATCTAGAATAGCCAGTGGTATTATTCCTTTATCGATCCGACCCACCTCGTCATAACCAAAAGCATTTTCCTCGAGCACTTCAACTTCGTTAATGCTCTAGGAGCAAGACCTTGAATGGGCGATCGGAATTGATTGGAACGTTTTTCCACCAAGAAAAGCCGTTTGCTTGGCCCGCTAGCCAATGGAGCTAGCAGTGACTGATTGTAAGCCTGTAGCTCATCTGAGAGTTTTTAAATCTCGCATGCAGCTAAATGAAGGGGATCTCAAATGATATCTCTGAAGATGGGGAAACACTTTTATATTCTGCATATATTTATGAGCACGAATTCTGATCGATTTGGCAGAATTGTTATTGCTGTCAGATGGCAGAAATTTCGGCAGAATTTGCAGGAGCGTGTTCAATCGATTACGACTATTGTATCCTAACCTGCCGGCAATCATTACCCAATCTCTCACTCATCGCTTCATCATTTGAACCTGCAGTGACCCTGCGCAGCGACGAGGATGAGAAGTTGACGCTCATTCCCGTGCATCTCGTCAATGCTCGTACTCCTCGTCATTTTTCTCTTCACTTACTCGTTGCTCCCTTAGTAGGCCGACCCTGCGCAGAAATAATGAGGTATCTTTCGAAAATTGCCAATATCATTCTCAGTCTTGGCATGTGCTTGGTCAAAGATCCCTAGGTAGGAGGGATCCAGAAATTAATAGTGTCGAGCCAGCCTCCGACCGAGCAAGACTCGCCATATCCCACAGCTCTTCCACCTTCTATATTTCTGTACGAGCTGCTCGATCTATGCGATCAACTTGAATGAAGCTTGCGAGTTGATAGCGTAGATAGGTGGGGCTTTGTAAGCCTATGCGGCTTTGATATATCTCACACTTTGCACAGATCTTCACGTTTTCATAGATATATGCACGGCCCTGCAAAGATCCTTCAGATTTCCTTCTTTGCCTCCTTCCCCACCTTCCGCTCTCCTCTCTGCCAAGTTTTAGTCACCCACCCACCCCCCTTTATAATCTTGCCAGCGTGTTTTTGGTTTGGTCCGTTCCTCCGTGGTCCCATTCATCCCCCCAACCCGAGATCTGGCCTCAGTACGCTCCAGCGGCCTGCGTCTGACCTTTTCGCATTCTCAACTCAAAACGTCAGACTCAGAACGCTTTGTTTCGAACTTGAGCTCAAGTTTTTCAGCAAATATCCTTGAAGAGCCACTAACTTTATCATGACCAGGGTCCAGTCTACGCCCTCGTCCTGGCAACTGCAAGTCTCCATAAATTGGATACCTGGTTGATCTGCTAACGCTTTTCCTTGCTCCTCCATAACAATTCGTGAGTCCGACCCGTCTGCTTTGTTCCCAAGGAGCTTCATACTGACATAATTATACCACGCACGGATATCTGTCTGAGTAAGGTGAACGGTCCAAATGCCCGACGATGATCTCACTATCAAAGGTTGTCTGATTCGTCACATCATATACCATCACATTGCCGCCGATCCCGCGGTAAGATGTCTTTGCGACTGCTCGAAAACGTTCTTCTCCTATCTCGTACTCCTTGAGCCTTCCGTTCTCGAAGTCGAATATTACTCACTATCTCAATGCGAATGTATTGCACTTCGGCGTCCATGTGTCGACCTTTGAACTCAAAGGCTGATTGTTGGAATGAACCCAGAAGACCACCGTCGTGACTGAACTGCAGGTACTAAGGATCGATCTGCCAACGCCATAAAGACAAGTAACGGTCCCTGCACAAAACGAAGTCAAGTGCAGCGAGAATAGGAGATACGACAAAAAAAACTGCTCCCCAGCGTGGCCAGAACAGTATTAATATTGTCCTGTGAGCTATCGCCAGGATGGGAAAATCGAGCTAATGACGATTGATCTGTATGCAGATATGAGTCCGCGGAGAAGGGGTTCAGGAAGGCTAACGCAGATGAATGAGGCACGAAAAGGTGGTTGATATGGCCAGAAACTTGGTTCATACAATTTCATGCGTCCCACAAGAATGACATTAATGCTCAAGATGTTGTCGCCATACAAATACATGCTAGTTAAGCACTATCGGGCCCGAATGTCAGACGTCGGTTATTTGTCAAGACCCATCCATACTTCGATACGCTCCCAAGTTCTCTGACGCATTGTTCTCCAAACTTCTCGTTTTGCGTGCACACAGTCTGAGCACCAGCCCTCGTCCTCGTCCCATTTGATATCGATCAGGGCTTGAAGTCCACAGAAAGGGTCAAACTTGTACTCGGCATAGAGCCCAGAATCGTGAACACGCCTCTCCCAAGCATCTCGCTTCGAATACAGAGACGGACATTTGGGTAAAGCCGAAGACCTCGATTCAGTACCGGCAGTAGGCTCCTTTAGTTGGTTCGGGCATATGAAAGTGCGGTCCACACGCACCGCAACCTGCAACCAGGCCGAGATAAGATGCTCCCTCATGCGTTCCAGACGCCTTTCGTCTGCGCGGCTGATTTCCTGGGGCCGTTCTCCATTGTCTGCATCACATTCACCGTCACCAAGACCATAACCCGCCACCCGAACCATTTCATAGAAGGCCCTCTTCAACACGCTATTGATGCCACAGGTCCGCGCGAGAACTACAACTTCCACTGCATTAGATTTTCTTTCTGTGGTCAGATCTGTGACAGAAGAAGACCATGCATTCTCTAAATGTTTCACGGCGAAAGCTCGATACGTATCGAAACGTAATGCAGTTGCTGCACGAATGATAGCAGCCAAGACCGGGAACGGAGGGGGGGCGAGATAATATGCCCTGTGGGTAATCAATATTATATCAAAATGAGAAAAAATAAATCCCTACATTGGGTTTTTGTCGAGCTGTAGCAGTGCCTCTAAGTCTTTCGGCGTAGTATTCGACAGGTGGTACACTATCCCGTTTTCATCACTTTTTACTACGACACCGTCCATCTGCACATTGCGCTCGTCCAAGAGGTGAGAAAAAAAGATTGACTGATCAACAAGCCTAGAACGGTGGAGTTTGAAGAGCACGCCTCCAACCTCAAGGACCGTATTCCCGTCAAGGATCCAGAATTGTTCGTTTTTATGGGATACAGGTGCAGCTAGTTCCAACTTTGAACGCTTTGTAGGCCGGAAGTTCTCCATTGAGATGTCCTCTTCGCAACTGGGAACAGATTCAATCGAAGCCCTTCTCTTGCCCTTGTCGTAAGTGGGCGGCAGAGGCGTAAGAGGGGAAAGAGACATATGCGAAGGATATTCGGTCATATTTCGTGGTGTTGCAGACCCGACATGAACAATCAGGTTGGTTGTATCATTCGTGTTTCTTTCCCCATCTTCGTCATCAGAAGTAGTGAGAGAAGATATAATGGAAGAACTTGAGTGTTCGAT
Source organism: Suillus subalutaceus (assembly GCF_016647625.1). NCBI lineage: Eukaryota > Fungi > Basidiomycota > Agaricomycetes > Boletales > Suillaceae > Suillus > Suillus subalutaceus. Next base: position 6,829 of record NW_024540860.1, read on the forward strand.
TGGAGCCAGAGGCCTTAACTGAGCCATGTAACGCGGCCGTTTGGGGGAAGATGCGGAATCCTTCATCACCGTTGATTTCTTCAAGAGGTCTGAAGATATATTGCCCTGTGAGCAGGCAGCAAGCACATCAGCGGGGCCTTGGACTTGACCATTCTGAAAAGTGGACTCGGCAGACTGCGATGCCAGAGAATGTGCCTTTGTGACCATCTCAGATAAGGAAGGAATATCAGACTCGAGAGAATATTTCCGCTCTACCTTTGGTTGTAGACAACCCTTGGCGGAAAGATCGATGTTTGATTCTGATGGAGGGATGAATCGGATGATGTCGTATGGCGGCAGGGGAAACGGTTGAGATTGAGAAGGCGCGCGGGGAGGCTCAGTGCGCACCCCAGTCACAGTGGAGCCAGATGGTTGTGCTTTAGCTCTAGATGAATTGCTATGGCCAGACGATATCGGTATTGACCTCGTAGAATTGGCGTCCTCTGCTTTAATATCGGATCTATTTTTTGGAGAAGTATGAACTAAAGCATTGGTTTCATGATTGTCTTCACCGCTATGGGAAGGGTCGAAATGACTGTTGCCAATGCTTTGTTGTTTCGCCGCTTTTAGACGCTGCCGTGAAGCTCGCTTATGTTCGGTATTCAGTGCTCTCATCTTCTGTTCTACTTCAGGATCCTTTTTCTTTTCAATGCACCATAGTCTTTTGCGCTCGGAGTCCCTCTTTTCTGGAGCGATGTGTTGCAAGTCATATCTGTACCGTGGCATGATAAAACTGTACACGTATTGGTGGCACTGTCACGGTGGTGTGGAAGCGGTGGCAAGGAGTAAAGCTTTTATGATTTGATTTTTCATCACTGCATCGTCACATAAATAACCAGGAAGCAGTTATTCCTCGTGATATGGTGACAAAGGGTTCTTTATTTGCCAATCTGCACAAGCCCTGCCTGCCCACTGTCAACGATATTTGGAAACTAATCCGTCTGATGCTGGCCATTGTTCTTCCGCACACTGCTATTTTCATTTCCACCATGACTCGGATGCATGAGTGACCACCTCTATCTTTGCGCTCACATCTTTGTCTCCGCAGTTGTGCACTTTGTCACCAGGAGGGCTGCGTCCTTGCCTTGGCAATGCACAAAGAGCCACTAACTTTGTCATAACCAGGAATGCATCGTCTACGCCCTCGTTCGTCTTTGCTAGTGAGCCTCTATAAATTTGATGCCCAATTGATTTGCTAACGTTTTCCCTTGCTCCTTCGTCACGGTCTGTGTGTCCAGCCCGTCTGCTTTAACACACTCTGCTTGATACGCTCGTGTCACGCACGGATGTCTATCGGAATAAGGTGAACGGTCTAAATATCCGAAGATGATTTCACTATCAAAGGTCGTCTGATTCGTCGTGTCATGTACCTTCACGATGCCATCGATCCCGTGGTTTGTGATTGCTTGAAAACGTCCTCCTATCACATCCCACACGTGCACTCCCTGGGTGTTCCATTCTTAAGTCGAATATTACTCACCATCTCAATGCAAATGTACTTTCCTTTGACCTCCATGTTTTGACCTTTGAAGTCCAGACCGATTGTTAGAACGAATTCAGGAGACCAAATGTCCATGTCATGACTGAAGTTGCAATATCGAATCGCAGCGCAAGGCTCGAACAACTACCACTCGGACAAACACATGCCTCCGAGCTTAGCCATTCGCTAAACTTAGAGAAGCTCTGCAGGTCGTGAACGATATCGCAGTGCTAGTCATCGATAAGACCGCCCATTAATAATCATACTCATATTTCTTTTATTCATTACGAGGTTGCAACATTTCATCATGCGACTAGAAAAAAGACTATGCAAATACAATATCGCTTCGATCCCAAACAACCAGGGGACGAACCGCCACCTCCACAATAAGATGATCCATTTCCAGGAAAGCCACGAGTCTTCAAGTTCAAGTTCGGCACGTCAAACAGCAGTCTGATGGTGGAGAGTCAAAATTAGCAGCCGGTATATACGCCGTAGAAGTGTTCACGTACACCATATCTCGGGCTTGTCTGTTCAGTATCTTGCTACATAATCATTCATGACCAGGAATCCACTTGTCCATGTCACTCCAAAGTTTTTCTCGTATCTTTTTCCACGTAGCTCGTTTTGACCGGATACAATGAGAACACCAGCCTTCCTCCCCCCACGGAATGTCGATCAACGCCTGGGCACCGCACACCGGATCAAATAGAAATTTTGTGTACAGCCCAGAGTCATGGATGCGTTTGTTCCAGGCATCCTGGATGCCATATTCAAATGAACATGTCTCTGACGCAAGTGATGAAAAGAATGAGTCAGACGTTTAAAATAACCAGGAATATAGCAGTACCTTGTGATACGGAAAACTTCGCTTTCTTGTTCCAGGGGGTAGATGTATTGACTTTATCCCCCTGGCAAGGTGACATGCCAATTCGCACAGCGATTTCTGACCAGGTGGTGACCGACAGTTCTCTTATGAGAACCACGCACTTCTGGTCTGCATGGCTAATCTGCTCGAGTCCTGACTGCCCAAGGACGTCGTTGCCATGCAGACCAATCCCGCGTGTTCTGGCAAGTTCATACAAAGCACGCTTCACACCACTATTCACGTCACATGAACGTGCAAGGGCAATAAATTCCGCAGCATTTTCCTTCGGCTCGGAGGTCAAATCTGCCAGGGAGGATGTCCATGTTTGCCCAAGAACTTGAGCTGCCCAAACACGATACGTTTCGAAGCCCAAGGCAGTCGCAGCACGGAGAATGGGGGCGAGAACTGATAATGGGGGAGGTTGAAAGTAATATTCGCTAAAGATAGTCAGACTGATCCATGCAAAGATAATGATATACGTTACATTGGGTTATCATCAAATTTCAAGAGAGCCACGAGGTCGTCCACCGTAGTAATGTTACCGAGGTGGTATACCATCACCTTGCCATTATTTTCCACCCACACATCGTCGTTATTAGGGAAATCATCTTTGAGGTTATGTTCAAGAAGCTGTGCGAAGAATGAAGACTTGATGACCAGCCTGGAACGATGAAGCTTGAACAGCACCCCATCAACCTCGATGAGAGTATTGGCATCCAAAATGTAAAAAGTTTCGTGATTTTGAGCGGTAGCGCAATCAGATCTAGCCCGCTTGAGAGGACGTCCTTGGCCAGGTTCACTGCTAGTCGTTCCGGGGGCCCCTCTCTTTTCCTTAACCTTGCAATAATTCTTTGCATCGTCCTTGTTCACGCATGCGGAAGTTGTGCAGTTATTTGAGACCTTCTGAAGAGCTGTTGACGCCTGCTCCATGTCAACGCTGTTGATCTGCATGCTCAACGGTGGTGGCTTGGAGCTTGAAGGACCGTGTGTAGATAATATCTCCTGATCCAGTTGGATAGGAGAGTCAGCTGCTTTGAAATTACCTGTGCTTTCATGCGGGGCTACACAAAACCGTGTCGGTTCAGGAAGCTCAGTGCTATCAAGAGTGGAAAACGAGTGGACGGAATCTGCCCTTGGGAGGGGTTGTACATCTCTTGATGTTTCTGAAAATTTGAGGGGCTCGCCGAACACGATAGCATCTTCATGGACATCACTGCATTGAAAGAAGACGACCATTATAACTTAGCTAGTATACCTTTTACACATGTGAGACTTTTAGTATTTAGTGAACAAAGAGTAAATGTAACTTACGAGTAGATTTCAAAGCTACGAGCGCTGTGTGTGGTGAGTGTTCTTGATGAGATTCTAGCGCGCGTCAGTCGCTGAGATCAGAGTGACGTTATGCCATCATGATATTACGTCACGCGTTGCTAGAATCATGTGATATATATAGTTTGAAGTAATAAAGCACAAAAATAAAACAGCTCTCCCATGCCCGTTGAACATTATGACGGCCTGAGGTAGGCTCGAGACCAGCCTGGACTACGTCAAGATTTCCCACTCTCAAAGGACGTACATCAGACTGGTCACGAGTCTAGGCTTGAGGTACATGTCGCCCTATCTCCCTCCCTCCCTCCCTACACTATCCATGTCTCTCTACACCTCCTTCGCAGTTGCAGGCGCAGGCCCCACAATCGGTGGCCGTATCGTGAAGGCAAGATTCAATAACTATTGATTGGTATTTCCTCAGTTTATCTGACTGTTTACTAGGCTTTGCTTGAGCGAGGCGCGTCAGTAGTTGCTCTCGCTCGACCCTCGAGTACATCGACAGCAAGCCCACTCCTCGAGGGCGCAAAGATTGCCACGGCCGACTATGCTGACGTCAAAGCAGTTGCCTCCATTCTCCGCGAGCATAAAGTGGAGGTCGTGATTTCTGCATTGGCATACGGCGCATTACCTGCGCAGTCTACTATCGCTGACGCTGCCAAGGAAGCTGGTGTAAAACTTTTCGTTCCCTCTAGAATTCGGTCTGCCTACGGAGGGAGGCAAGGGTGGTCACCTGGTCATCAAATCACAGTTTGCTGGTGAGATTTTTTATTTTGTGCCTGGTTTAGTTGGAAGTCGTTAAACGCTCGTGGTATTGTAGACTACCTGAAGTCATTGGGCATTCCTTCAGTGCGCTTCTATGTAAATACTCGTTATCCCATACATCTGGCAGAACTAGTAACACCTTTTGACACAGACCGGGATGTTCATGGAGTTCCTCCCACAGTTCGCTGGAGTTGACACCGGGAAGTTCATGGTCCTTGGCAAGGGTGATGCTTCCTTTTCTACCACTGCCTTGGAAGACGTTGCAGGTATTGTGATAATCATTTTTCAATGATCATACATAATGACATGGGATACAATCTAGGTTTTACCGCTCACATTCTTACATCCCTCCCACCGGCTAAACTCCATGATGCTACGTTCCGCATCGAGGGAGAACGCACATCCTTCAATAAAGTTGGCGCCCTATATGCATCCAAGAATATTGCAGTAGAGCATGTCACCTCCCTTCCCGAAGGATACGTTAAGCAGACTCTTTTGCAAGGCTTATTTGAGCAGGGCCGAGGCAGCTCCGGGTGGGACAACTACGCCGACAAGGACATCCCGGAGAATGCTCATAGCGGTAATGCACTATGGCCTGGGCACCAGTGGAAGAGTGTCAAGGATGTGTTGGAATTGTAGAACTCGAGGGCTGCTGCTGGTTCATCTGCATCTTGAGTCGTTGTATCACAAGCCCTCTCTAGTCTGAGTTGCCCTCAGCCGTCTTTACGTTCAACCGTTCGACATACATCATTCTCTACATAATATTTATCTAGTGTGAATGACTTCTGAAAATGTACGAGTATGCCTAAAGACTGCACACTAGTTTGCCACCAAACCCCCACTCTGCTGTGTGCATTGGTCACTCAAATAAGATGGCATTTCAAACTGCTGGATTTGGCTCGGTAGACTCGCAAATTGCATCAACAGCCCTGCAGCCATGTGCCAGCCAATATGACAATGGAATGCCCAGAGCCCTGGGTTGTCGGTAATGAAGCGGATGGCGATCCAGCCATAGCCGGGAAGAGTCAATGTGTCGCGTCTCGGCGGGTTGGTCGTATTGAATTGCGACACCCCAGACTGGTAATCGCCATCACCTTCACCAAGAATCCAGAATACATGCCCATGAAGATGGAATCTACACGGTGCGTTAGTCACAAGAGACTAGGACTGATGTATAATCAACGGCACATACGGGTGGCTAGCATCATCGTAGTTATTCAAGATTAAGTCAACGACAGTGATATTATCATTGGTAATGACAAGTTGGCTTGAGTCGAAGGTAGTCTGGATCCCGAGCTTTGACATCTGCAGCAAGGTAGGATTCGTGCTCTCTGCTTGCCAACTCGTGCTGTTCATGAATGCCAGCGTTTGCGTTCCGCCAGATTGAGTTGTTTGCTGAAAAGACATGAAGATTTGAACGGTGTCCGTGCTATTGGGTGGGTTCATGGCAATTTGGGGTACAATCATTGTGCTGTTGAGGTCGAGACAAAGGGAGGGGAATGCGTCCGACCAATCCTGGGTGTTTGGTGTCGTTGGCGAGGCACCGTATGTCATCGTAGCCAGCACCATCGTGTTGAGGTTTGGATTACTGAGTTTGTAGCAAGTGGCCTGCATCTCGGCGCGTACGTTGTACGATCCTGCTGTCTGATTTGTCGTCAAGATAACAGAGTAGCGCTGTGCGACGTGTATAGGGACACGGTGCACATCCACAGGTACAAGAGATGTCCCGTCTGCTTCAACAACGCTCAGCACGTGCGAGTCTACGCTGAACATGAACTCCGTCAGTGAGCCCATATTAATGAGACGAAGCCGATAGCGCAAATTTGGTTGAAGATCGAATGAGGAACCGTTCATCTTGCCGTTGATGAGACCGCTATCCGGGGGAGGTTCTGCTCCAGGGTTAACTCCACCATAGTTGGAGCCATCGATTCCAGCAGAGCTCAAGTACTGAGTGAGTAATCCGGAAGACATCACATCATACCAATCTAGAAAGAGAGTCGCCCTGAGAACACAGACAAAAAAAAATACCGATACGAACCCGAAAGTATGACAAGCGCCTCGCGGTCATATTGGCCATAAATAGGCTCGCTGAGAGAGTGAATTATAAGTGGACCGTAAATGCCATCTGTGTACCTTGTTTTGTTCACGTTAGCCTCAAAAGGAAACCACCATGTGCTGCAGATGTTTACTGTGTAGATGCATGGGCATGATACCAGAACGTTCCGTACTGGTTCGGATTAATGGTGAAACGATAGGCTAAATATGTTAGACTCGTGGAACGTGGTCACAAGAAGTAAACCTACTAAAATTCATTCCCGGAGGAATAGGGCACTGAGTGATACCGTTGGTACCATCCATGTAGTTGGTCCCGTTTTGAAGTTGACCATGCCAGTGAATAGTGGTGCCATTGGGTAATTGATTGAAAACATTAACCACAAGCTCATCGCCGCTGTTCACCTCAATAAGAGGGCCAGGGAATTGGTCTAAAGTTCCAAAGTCAGTGGGATCATCATCATGTATGGAGTAACGTGGCGTACTGTTCACCACTAACATAGTTCTCTCGACACCATCAGGTGAACCGACTGCTTCAGATATGATGAATTCGTAGTATCTGGTTGTCGTTGTGTTCGTAACAACAAAATTCTGATCCAGGAGAAATGAAGAATTCGTCGTGACATAGCTCAAGTTCGACGTTTTCTTCAATCCCAATCCGAGCCCCAAACCAAGAGCCAAAGCGAGCACGACCACAACGGCGCCAGCTATCCCGGTGATTATGAACAACTTGCGACGACCTATTGGAAATTCTAGTTGGAATAAAATCAAACAGTTGCGACGCAAGTCCACGAACCACTTTGCCTGGTGGGTGTAACGCGGGCCTCGTTTAAAAGCCAGATCCTCATGGTCGCTCGAGCTACCCTCCTTCGAGGGTGACACCACGGTGGACATCGTGAAAAAAGGATGTCGGCCCCTGAGGCGCTAATTCACTCTATATGGGCTAGAGATTCGAGGATGCACGTTCTTAAGGACTATTGATGTGAAGACAGGCACGAATCAGTGGTAAAGATATCCATCTGTATGATGGGATTCTAAATAACCAAGGATGATCAATTAGAACGTTCGCACACGATACGAGTCCACCCTCGAAGTCCATCTGCCAGGAAGATTCGGTCCGCTTAGCGGCTTGGAATTGCCAGCTTGGAGAGCGCCAGCATTCTTTCCGCAAACGAAGAACCATTACATAATCAAGTTGGACGTGCCGATGACATAATTAGATGGCAACTTCCTTGAAATCATGGCTGAAAAGTACCCATGGATGTGTTCCACGGACTGAGAGGTGGGTGACACGGGGCATGCGGTCATATGCCTAACGTATTAAGGACGCGAAACGTTGTGATACCCGCGGAAGCAACTCGTTGATTCGTATGCGCTCCATTTAGCCCCACCCCGGCCTCCCAGGTCCTGTCAGGTGTTGCTCCGGCAGCCTGCAGTCTGCGTGCCATGCGCTTATCTCCATGTTAAGTCTACTCTTTGCGATGCGGAAAATACTCTCTGAGACGGATCAGCGGCACGGTAGCGACGGAGACAACATTACTGGTGATGAATTTATCAATCCTTCTCTGAGTTTGACTCATCCGTTTGCTCACGAACAAACTCTACACCGCACTGCTCGAAGTACGATGTCGGCGCGCCATTCGATCGAACACTATTTGGGAGAGAAGAGGAAAAAGGCAGTTAGCAGCAATCATAGTGTACAAACATCTCTTATTGTAATTCATGGTAAACGTTCGAGGTGAACAGATTCTTGTACACAATAACATAAGAGTCAAGACTGGTATTGCAAATGATGTATAGTCCAGGTAAATGACAGTTATAATCAATATCCCATGCAACACTGAATCGTTTGCTCCGAAAGTAGACCCAGAATTCAACCAAATCGTCTGAATCTCTCAGCACCAAAGGTTTCACAACACGGTTCCAGTTCTCGACCAAGAACCCCACTCCCTGTCATCACCTTCTTCGTGTTCGTGATTATGGACATGACGCTCGACATTGAGCGGTACCTGTAATGCTCGCTCCAGATTTTTCCGTAAAGAATTAGTGCAGGTGACGAAGGAAAAGAAGTGAGGGGTCTATGATGCGTAGTCAGTCTTCATCTATATCGTAGGGGGATGGGTCCCACCTCCAGATGCTCTGCAAGCTGAGACGCATTCCTGAAAAACCAGGCCATTATACCGTCTCTGACAAGCTCTGGAAGGCTGCGAATGCGGCTATCAATATGACAGAGGTCTAATCACGCGGGTTCTCACCATGCAAAATCGAGGGCACAAACGGGGAGTCCGCATCCGAACATATCAACGATTTTCATGGTAAATCGAGCGCGGACGAACTTGAGTGCAAGGATATGCCCAAGTCAGCAGAGCCTAGATAAGATTGGTGAGCGAACTTGTGACCATGCGCGAACGGCTTACCCAGCAAAAGGGGATAGTCTTCGGCTTCAAGCCATAAACTGGTGCACCTGACAACTGCCATCTCTGCCAGTCTTTTTGCAAGAGCTCCACTTCTGCCATGTATCGTTCTTTAAGCGGCCCTTTGCCTGTGATGACCATCCATATGCGAGGCAAGACTTGTCGTTCCTTTGAATCGTGTTTTGATTGCGAGTTCTCATAATTCGTAAGATTTACTTCACGAGCACGAGACTCGTAGAGCTTCAATGCCTCCAAGAGAATGCCAAAGTCTTCGTCTGGTGTCCATGACGTACTGCTCACCAGCAGCGCTGGGCGATCTTTTCGAAGACTGGGCGAAGTCGGGGAGCTAGGTGCGTGAGAAGCTGAATACGGTAGGAGTCCAAGTATTTCGGTGAATTGGGTCGTATATGGCGGCGACGCACTGGGAGAAAATCGACAAGTGATGGCGATATCGAGCGTCCAAGCCGTATG
>NW_024540861.1:0-16197 GCF_016647625.1 Suillus subalutaceus
GCAATATGTCTATAGGAGCATTAGTGCATGTCTGCTCTACCTAGTGCTTGTCCGCTCTATCTAGCGCTTGTTCCCACGCCTAGCGCTTGTTCCCGCGCCTAGCGCTTGTCCAGCACGCTGTTCTTGTGCTCTAGGAATCACCCAAAATGTCGGAATCCATCCATGGTCCATCCTACCTCATTGGTATGTAATTTGCCTTGCCTCGAGTTTGTAAAAAGTGCTACAGTCTTATTACATGTATATCCTATCCCTTCCAAGTCCAAGATGGTATAGTTTACTAGTATAAGAAGCCTATGGTGACTACTTCCCTTCGACTGTATTTCCTTCCCTTAGGTTTTACTTAGAAGTAGTCACCCTTTAGTTGCGCTCTATGGCCCCTATTTGACTTTCCTTACCCTTGCAATCAATACCCTTGATCTCACTCACTATTCATTACCCTCCTTTGACTCAGTGTCCGCTTTCTTGACTTCCGCTCTTTCCCGCGCATTAGCGCTCTATCTTGCGACACGCTATTCCCACACTTTAGCGCTCTTTCAGGTCTTTTGATCTTGAGTTGTCCTTAGTAGCTTTTCCCTCGGGTCGAACGTTCTTGCTTTTTTGTTTGCAAGTATAGCAGCATAGGCAGAGCAGTAGACATATACTGGCTGAGTACCTTAACAAGTGCCTAGTCAGGTTGTGATATCCACACCGTGCTCAAAGGCAATGTATGCCTTAACCTCAAGGATGCCTTGTTGTATTACCTTATGAAGCTCCATGTTCTGGTCCATGAGTCAGACTGACCCAGTCTTTGTATAAACAAGACATGCCATAGGGTCCACTTGAGAAGAGGATCACTTGGATTCGATAGGGTGTGACTCAGAATCAGATTCATTGGCAGTGTGAGGCTCATGCTTGATACTGAGGGCGGGATCGAGGTCAGCTTCACTGGCCTCATCTTTGACTAGTACAGACTGTTACAGTCAAGTACGCCCCTATTCATTTTCTTTCTCTTACATCATTGTATTACATCACGATCACATCTTGCCGTCGCTAGATGATCTATTCTTGTTATCTCTGACTCGTCTTATCTCTGACTCATCTCTATGACCTCATCGTACCGGCCCTAAAGTCGTTACCGTTCATTATATAAACTCGCCTGTACTATGTAGTTACTTTACTTTAATCTTACTAGGTTTTACCTGGAACTTCCTTCGCTTAAGACCTCCAATCTTAAGTCGTATTGAACGTGATTCAAGTCGAGGACACTCTCCTAGACTTGTCTTAGAAACCATTGAACTTCGGTATACGCCGAAGCCTTGAACCGACCTTGGCCGATTACTCTTATCGAGTAGCCATACGTCAGAACCATCCTAGTTCGTAACAAAAGATTAAAGTCCTTCTACGAATACATCGCTATCACGCGTTGTAAAACCCAGAACAGAACAAATCCTGGTCATCACGACAGATAGAACCCCAGGTCCCCAGAAGCTAACAAGCTGACGTCCTTGACACCAATCTTTGGCGCTTTGAACCTAGGTGCTGTACCACCCCTACCACCTTTGAACCCCCCAATGTCTTCTACGAAACCCATTGAAATCAAAATCGGTTCTCCCCCGGTCTTTGACGGGGATAGAGATAAATCCGAGGGATTCTTGATGTCATGCCAGTCCTATCTCGATATTAACGAGAAAATCTATGTCGACGACAAACAGAAGATCATTTTCGTAACCTCCTTCATGAACGAAGGGAACGCACGCTACTGGAAGGAAGATTTCCTCAGACAAGCGCAAGACCCTAACAATAAGACCACCGCAGGCCTTGTCAAAGGATACGGTACATGGACTGAATTCCTTGCCGACTTCAAAAGCGCGTTTAGGCCGCTTGATCCCTCAGGAACGGCGCTAGCCTAAGCTCCGTAACCTTAAACAAGGAACCGAACTTCAAGATTACATCTCGGAGTTCTTGATGCTCACACGACGGGCGGGAATTCAAGGTGACGTCGCCAAGAAACAGTTCTTCTTAGACGGACTCCACCCAGGACTGCTCGCTCGCCTTTACTGGCACGGGCGATGTCTCTGACGACTTTGAAGTTGTCCTCTCCACCTGTATCAATCTCGACAACTCACGCCTCCACCTGAACGCCATCAGGGCGCGCAACCAACCCCAGAAGAAGAAGAACTTCGGATCCAACCGATACGTGCCATCTAGAGACCCCAATGCTATGGTAATCGATCGGCTTTCTGAAGAAGAACGCGCGGAACATTTCCGCACCGGAAAATGTTTCACCTGTCATAAAACCGGACATCTTTTTAAGAACTGTCCAGAGAAGAAGAAAGGAAAGACTCCGGTACGCCGCAAAGAAGTAGAAAGCAGCGATGATGAAGAAGAAGAAGCGGAAGTCCGCCGTCTCAACGAGGATTTTTGATATGGGAGACTGGATCAACGTCAGTATCTCTCGATGTACCCATAAGACTTGTACGAAAAGTTGGTGAACGAAAAGAACTTCGGGTTCCCCTTTCCCTCATTTCGAAAACACGTCTGAAAACCGTTGAAACCACCGCAGTTGTTGATTCCGGAGCAGCCGGAACCTTTATCTCAGAAGACTTCGTCAAGAAACACAAGATCCGAACCCACGCCCTTAGTAAACCTTTCCGGGTTACTACCGCCGATGGAAGCTATTCCAAAAGCGGAGCTATACGCCGATACTGCGTTCTCACCATCAAGATTGACGAACGAACTATGATAGGGAAGTTTAACGTCACACGTCTTGGCAGAAGAGATCAGATTCTCTTAGGGATCCCCTGGCTACGGGCTATGAACCCGGTTATTGACTGGGCAGCTGAAACTCTTATCCTTTCTCGAACGGAAAAGAGTAATCAAGTTGAAGAAGAAGTCGACAAAGAAAGGAAGAAGAACGATCTTCCACTTCTATTTCGACAAGAACCCATAGATCGGACTTGGAAGCAATCCAAACTTAAGAAAGCACCAATCGCCGAAACCCCTGTCATTTATCCTAAGGCAACCATCGAAGAAATCGTTGACGAAGAAGCACCACATGTCCATCCCCCCACTGATTCACTACCTGATCTACTCCCCATCCCCGACGAAGACGATGAGACTTTTGATACCAAGGAAGACGTCTGGACGCAAGAGAACTTTGCCGCACCAGTGCGAGAAGTCTCTATGTATGACCTAGATGACGACGAATTTCTGGTGGAATACTCCATTGACGCATCCGAACTCCGGGTAATTTCAAATACTACCATGGATACGCCATTGACCCCGGACGGTACCAGTCGTTCTGAACAGAAACCCACGGTCAAACCTTTGCCACGGCCTACGGAATACGCGAAAGTTAGTAACAAAGCTCAGCAGTTCGCTCTAGCTGCGGGCTTAGAACAGAAGAAGAAAACTTTCGAAGAACTCGTACCCTCCTATCTCCACGACTTCGCTGATATCTTCGCTAAAGACGGTCTTAATCAACTCCCTCCTGAACGACCCGGTATTGACCATCGTATTGAGACGAAACCCGGATTCATCCCCAAAACGTCGAAAATCTATCCCCTCTCTATCGCCGAACGAACCGCTGTCAAAGCATTCATTGACGAAAACGTAAAGAAAGGTTTTATCTCGGAGTCCAAGTCGCCACAAGCCAGCGGTTTCTTCTTCGTAGGAAAGAAGAGTGGAGATCTCGACCCTGTCAAGATTATCGATATATCAACGATTGGACGATCAAGAACGCCTACCCCTTGCCGCTTCCTTTATCCCTTGTCGCACGGTTACATGGAGCAAAGTATTTCACCAAGATGGACGTCCGATCCGGTTATAATAATATCCGCATTCACCCTGATGATAGATGGAAAGCTGCGTTCACCACTGAATTCGGACTCTATGAGCCGAATGTCATGTTTTTTGGGCTTTGCAATTCCCCGGCCACGTTCCAAGCCTACATGAACCGTACTTTCCAACAGGAAATCAACGAAGGATGGTTAGTAATCTATATGGACGACTATCCTCATCTTTTCGGATAACCTGGATTGAACATCACGCTCGTACCCGTCGAATTCTCACGAAGATCCGCGAAGAACGACTCTTCTTGAAACCAGAGAAGTGTACCTTTGACGCGCAAGAAGTTGAATACCTCGGCATGATTATTCGCCCCGGATGTGTAGCTATGGACGTTGCTAAAACTGACGGAATCCGCGATTGGCCAACTCCATCCACTGTTAAGGAAACCAGATCGTTCCTAGGTTTCTGTAACTTCTATCGGAACTTCATCCCTCATTACTTCCGATATCGCACGACCCTCTTATCGACCTTACAAAGAAAGATAACGTCTTCCTTTGGTCCGCACCGTGTCAGGAGGCATTTAGAACGTTAAAGGAGTGTTTCCTAAAACAGCCTGTCCTTCGTAACCCTGATCCGTCTCGACAATTCGCAGTAGCCACTGATGCATCTCTTGTTGCAACGGGTGCTGTCTTACTACAGACAGATGAGAACGGCGTGTATCATCCATGCGGATACCTCTCCCAATCCCTGAACCCCGCTGAAAGAAATTATCAGATCTTCGATCGCGAACTCCTGGCCGTTATCCGTGCACTTCAAGAATGGCGTCATTATTTGGACGGAAACCCCCATCCAATCATTGTTTTCACCGATCATAAGAACCTCCTTTATTTCCGTACCGCGCAAAAGTTAACCCGTCGCCAAGCCAGATGGCAGCTCCTTCTTTCTTGTTACGATATTGAACTTCACCACGTTCCAGGAACCAAACTTGCTGCACCGGATGCCCTGTCACGACGACCTGATCATGCACCCGATACCATTGATAACGAAGACATGACGCTCCTCCCCGATTCCATGTTCATTCGCCTTCTTGACCAAGAGCTCATGACTACTCTTGCGAACCCTGATCCTGATGACACCGATCCCATCTTCCAAGCTGCCTCCTGATGCCTTAAATGGCCTTTGCCTTCCTCCCATGAAATCGGCTCTCTCAGACTGGACGATTAAAGATGACGTTCTATTTTACAAAGATCGTGCCTATGTCCGTCCAGCCGGACTGCCGCTCTATTTTAGAACGCACCCATGACCACGCTACAGCGGGACATCCCGGCCGTTTTAAAACCGAAGAACTGGTTAAACGCGACTTCTGGTGGCCGTCTATGGGGACCTACATCCGTAAATACGTTGAGGGTTGCGCCCTTTGTCAGCAAATGAAAGTCCGATACCCATCCCACGACACCTCCGTTGGTTCCTATCCCTTCTTCGGTCTCTACCCCGTTCTCCCAAGTCTCTGTCGACCTCATCACCGATCTTCCCCCATGTAACGGGTTCGACTCTATCATGGTCGTGGTAGACCATGGTCTTACGAAGGGGGTAATTCTCATCCCTTGTACGAAGACTATCACTTCAGAAGGCGTAGCAAAGAAATTCTTCAAATACGTCTACCGCCGCTTCGGGCTCCACGAGAAAGTAATCTCAGATCGAGGCCCACAGTTCGTATCCAAATTCTCTAAAGCTCTTGCAAAACTTTTGAAATACGACATCGCCGCTTCCACCGCTTATCATCCGCAAACAGACGGTCAAACCGAACGTCTGAATCAAGAACTAGAAACCTATCTTCGAATCTATTGCCGTAACAACCCAGAAGAATGGGTTGAACATATCCCCATGTCCGAATTCGTTCACAACCATCGCAAACACGACTCTCGCAACGCATCCCCATTCTTCCTCATGATGGGATACGAGCCACGGGCTCTCCCCCATGTACTCCCAGACTCCACTGTTCCCCGCCGCAGAAGAGCGACTTCGTCTCCTTCAGAAAATACGAGAAGAAGCTATCTCTTGCCACAATCTTGCAATGCAGCGAATGGCTGCACGATCTTACGGAAAGAAGTACCAACCGTGGAAAGTTGGCGATAAGGTTTGGTTATCTGGGAAAGAATCTTATCACGCAGTTACCATCACGAAAACTCGCTCCGAAACGCTACGGCCCCTTTACCATCACCGCAGTACTGTCACCAATCACATTCACACTCCAGTTACCAAAGCAATGGAAGGTTCACCCCACATTCCATGCTTCCGAATTATCGTCCTATCACGAAACCGAAATCCACGGTCCTAACTTCCCTGATCCTCCACCTGACGTCATTGATAACGAAGAAGAATACGAAGTCGAAGCAATCCTATCGCACAAGGGCACGGGTAAACGAAGACGCTATCTTGTATCCTGGAAAGGATATTCATCTGCCAGTAACGAATGGATTCCCACGGAAAATCTTGGCAACGCCTCCGCAATCCTCGCCGCTTATAAGAAAGCTCACCAGTTATAAGAACGGTCGCGAAAAGATGTCTTTCTCAGAACTCCGCACTCTCCAGATTTGCCTCTTGCAACTTCAAATTCTCGTCCGATACATTGATAATATGTCCGAAACCCTTGCCACATCCCCATCCACTACGTCCGTCACTTTGACTGAAACCATTGAATCGCCAAACTATTTCACCATCCTTGACGACATCGAAACCAACACGCTATTTGAATCCGCCCTCCTTTCTGAGCAATACGCTATCGAGATAGATCGCCTCCTTGCTGAACAAGGGGCCCTCTCTAGCACGCTCCTCATTAACATTATTCGCGCCGCCAACCTCATCAAGCGTACCGCAGGCCTTCTCAGTGAAAGCGAGAATGACCAACGCTTCAAAGCCATTTTCCGTCATCTTCATATTCGCATTCGCAACTCTGCGATACGTCTCATGCCTGCCTCTACCAAGGAAGTTGTTAGAGAAGCCATCCATATCGTTACTGAACGAATTGCAACAAACCCAATCGCCAGACCGCCATCCCCTCACGTCGCAGTTCCCATCCCTCCTCCGGTTGAGACATTATCTCCCGTTGAGCATACGCCTGATGCTGTCACTCCTTCTGATGTACCGGTCGTACCGTTTGCTCTTACTACTTGCCCCGGCGGCAACCACCTCTCGCTCACGCTCCATTCGTCTACGACCCTCCAAACGCGAGATCTCCGTCTCCCCTCCCTCACGCAACAACACCCTACGCTCCAAAACACCATCCCCGCCTCCGCAATCGTCCTCCGTCACCATCGTGAAAACCGAACCCATTGATAACTTCAAATGTCGCTACTGTAAAGAATTCGGTCATCGTCACAAGAATTGCCCAACATATTTCTGCCGCGTATGCCGTAACCTCGCGCCAGGGCATCTTTCGGTCTTTTGTAAAGACCTTAAAGGCGAGAAACCTATCCCATTAGTATGGACGGATGAAGGCTTCTATGAAGCTCTCGCTAAATGGGAGGCTGACAAGGACGCCGCCTTAGAACAGATCTCTATCGAAGAAGATGAGAGAATGTTCGTTCAATGCGCAGGTGATCGTGACAACTATGACGCTTACGATAACTTTGATTGTTGAAATCGGTGACTTCAACGATAACAACTGGGGTAATGTTACAGTCAAGTACGCCCCTATTCATTTTCTTTCTCTTACATCATTGTATTACATCACGATCGCATCTTGCCGTCGCTAGATGATCTATTCTTGTTATCTCTGACTCGTCTTATCTCTGACTCGTCTCTATGACCTCATCGTACCGGCCCTAAAGTCGTTACCGTTCATTATATAAACTCGTCCTGTACTATGTAGTTCTTTACTTTAATCTTACTAGGTTTTACCTGGAACTTCCTTCGCTTAAGACCTCCAATCTTAAGTCGTATTGAACGTGATTCAAGTCGAGGACACTCTCCTAGACTTGTCTTAGAAACCATTGAACTTCGGTATACGCCGAAGCCTTGAACCGACCTTGGCCGATTACTCTTATCGAGTAGCCATACGTCAGAACCATCCTAGTTCGTAACACAGACTCGCTGGAAGAGGACCTGTTGTCCCTGCCGGTGTGTGCAGTGGGACCCTGGGACCCAAAACATGAGCTTGTCATTATTGGGTCCCACATGGGGGTCTAGAATTGACATAAATATCATCATTAGTCGTAACTTAGAGTAGATAGCAAAATGACAAACCTCCACTGCACACTTTCTCTCTTTCACCCTGAGAGACTTGAGTTGTGAGCCCCAAATAGGCAGGGGAGGAGTCTTTGATGATGATCGCAATGAGCTTGATGGTGATGCTGCCGTCAGTTTTCTCCCATGAGGTTTTTTCTGACAAGAGCCAGCAACTGCAGGAACCTATCATGATGAATAGTAATACTTGATTGATGCTGTGTGTGGCAAACTCACTTCTCCAAAAAAACTCTTGGCAATGCTCTCTGCAGGCTCATTCTTGGATTCTTCGATATCAGATAGATTAGATGTGCTTTGCTTGCTAACATCTGAGTCTGGCTCTGATTCAACAGAGACCAGTGGCCTACACGCTGATTAGTAGTTTACAAGTTAGTAAGTGACACATGGTAACATGTGATGCTAACCCTTCTTGGACTGTAGCTGAAGTTGGATGACTTTGTCCTCTGAATCTGAAGGTAGCGGGTGTTCTGATTTATCTGTAAGTAAATTTGTGATGCATTTCATGGGTGTTGAGACTTACTGTGACTGTTGAGGTCTTTTTGTTTCGGGCAGATGGTGCCATTGCCTTCATTCCACGACCTGGACAACATGGAGGTAAGTACTAATCACTACCTGTGAGCTATATGGTACTACTCCTAACCTGATTTTATCCATTTGGGGGCAGGTCCAACATCACCCGTAATGGCAGGTTTGTGCTTGCGTGACTGCTTGCTTCCAACTTGGAGAGGTTTCCACACTGAGCGATGACACGCACGAAACCTGTTTCGTACATGATCACGGACACATAACATACTCTCATACAACCTAATACTGCCAATAAAGGCAGTTCTAATTTCTTATGGCTTTATTACAATTTACTATAATTTTCTTGAAGGTTTTTCATAGCTACATGAATTAATCATTCATATTACGTACTTAGCACAGTCAACAAACTGTGTTAAAAACCCTTATCCTTTCATTAGTAAGCACATTCTCGCACCTTTCGGGATTTTCTTGTACATTTTCCCACCTAATGAGCCATATTCATGTTAACATCTTAACATCTCAACATCTGCGCAGTCATCATCTGAGCAGTGTCAATCTTCTTACATAATCTACATTTTGTTTAATGATTAGTCATAGTTTCTGGACAGTTCCGAAATAGCAGTAACCTCTAAGTGAACATTTGGACACTGAGTCATAGTGAGTCACATGGAGTCATTATGAGTCACTATTCCATATTTAGTAGTTGCATAGCCACCTGTAGAGTAGTATATAAAGGGACATAGTTTCCCTCTTTGAATAATAAGATCCCTTTTTAGAGAGTTTGCATATCTCTCAGAAAATTTCTCACCCCTTAATATCTGTGTGAATACTGAGTGAATATTAGTTTATTCCCTCCACTCTTTTGTCACTGTTTCCCACGACGTTCTGACTACCTGAGGCCACCTCTAAGTCACATTAAATTACTCTAGCTAGTGCACGGTTACTAGTCGTCTAGTGTAGTTTCACTGCAATTCTCTTTACAACACAGGAAATCAATTCTGTGGGGAGAAATCCACGTACTTTAACGATTGAAGATGATAAATAGGACTTATACTTTAGTCAACAATATTAAGGGCTTGGTCACTTAAGACTACATCAAGAAGCTGTATTCTAGTCTGGACTGCGTCATTACTCATTGTGAGATCCTGAGCAGCAGAAAGGTCGGTTTCGAAGCCACGTATTTGATTGATTTAACTGTATCCGACTCCTAGTTTGATCTCCCCTGATTGTGAGAATAAGGAGTATCCCAGAGATATCGCTCTGACTCACCACGTATCACTGTAATTCACGTAACTTTCTGTAATCTGCGTACTGTCGCATCATTATCCCTGAAGAACCCTAAGTACTGCATCAAGCCAGTTAACGGGCATTGTTCCTGAGATTCCCGAATATCTCACCCCTTTTTTAGTCATTGGTAAATTTGCTCAAGGAGAACACAATCTATATTTGCACCCCCACGAACGACCACATTATCAACCGTTGGTATTTGTCTGAACCGTTGACTGTGGAGGATAAGTGAAATTTGGTGTTTTTATTGCCTTTCACATCCTAGTAAGACAGCGCCACAACAAAGTTGTCATCACTTCAGTAACAGGTGTGAATGTGATTGGAAGATGTATACTTACCCGGATTGTCTAGAGCCTGGTCCTTGGCCCTGCGTCGTGCTTGAACCAAGTGAGTTTTTTCAACCTTGCTGGTATGAAAAAATTCCTTATGGTGTGAATGCAGCTCCATTGAGCTCTGGCTGTCTAATTTGAAGGTAAAATAAACTTGAAGGAGTGAAAAAATATGAAATGAAGGTGCAGCTGTCTTTCTGCTCAGCAAGGCTGTGAAAGACTACTTTGGAGCGGTGAGTGAAGGTTTTATTTTAAGTTGCAGTAAGCTCAGACCCACAATTTAAATCAGCCTGAGCGCCCATTTATGTTTCATAAAGCAAAACAGGTGCCGGTACACTTTCCCTGTCAGGGTTAGTTTGCTATTTGGTGAGTTTACAGTTGCAAAATTTTCTCGCACAGCCTTACCCTCTAGTCTTAGTGTGTGCCCCTTCATTTGCTCACCAGTAGCAATCTTGCCCATCCAGAACTTCATTGGTGATGATCCCACTAGTCTAGACCTGCACCACCTACTGAATAGAAACTGACCCGAAGACTTCAGCGATGAAGACATCCAGCAGCAAAAATGGACAAAACTGATCTCAGACCATAAACGGTAAGTGATTCTCCAGTTTTTCACCATGATATCATTCACTGACTGCATGTAGACTCACTGAGATGATGTATAATCTAATGAAGATCCCCGTTGCGCCAAGTGGTCCAGCTTCCCTTCAGATAGTCCCAAGCCAGTGCAATATCAGCATTCGTCTCTACATCCCGCAACCTCCTGGAGGCCTTGATGTGTGCCTCGTTGTACCGGTAAGATCTCCCTCACTCCAGCATCCCTCCGGCTAATCCTAAGCAAGTACAGTATAATACATGCTTCACAATATATTTGAGCATAGGATTGGTATAACAGTCACACCATCGGCAACAGCCTTCCTCTCCCTTTGATATCTACTATGGATAACTCTGCTTGCATCGAACTGCTTTGGGGTGGTCATGTATCAAAGCGCTTGATCAGGAAGCCGGTGAGCATACTTTGTGTGCTGAACAAGTCCAGCACTAACCCATCATTCACCTCCAGACACACACATTCCACAAACTCCTGGAGGCCTTGATTCATTCCTTCAAGACTTTATATATTATGCTTACACCTTCTATAAGCTTCTATAAGCTTCTATACCGGCCTTCTCAAAGAGCTGACTCAGCGCACATGAATACCACCAGTACAACCGGCAATTATAAGTGTCTGAACTTGGTGCTTTGCACCACAGGCATGACAAGTTCCCACTTTGATGGAACCTCTGATGCATGCTACCTCTCCTTCTCTGACTCTTACACTTCTCCCTACCATCAACTTGCAAATTTGTAAGTGATTTTTAGATGTTCAGTATTCTATCAAACTCATCAAATCTACCTAGAATATGTCTGATACAACGTGCCCTGCCTGCAATAAAAAGCTTGCATTGATTACTGGTTACAACCTGCACCTTGCAAAAACAACCAATCCTGCTTGCCATGCTCTCTACCTTTCCTCACAGCAATTTCATGCAAGTTCGCCTGCTCCAGACACAAATCAGTCGCCACTGCCACACTTTGAAGGAGATTTCTTTGGGACATACACTGCTGATCAACTTGAGTGGCCAGTGGAGTTTGATGACGGGAGAGAGATGGGTGATGCACCTGTGGATGGAGAGGACTTGGATGGCAATGAAGAGGGCTTAGATGGTGATGTTGATGCTGGCGACGAATAGGAACCTCCGTTAGTGCCATCATCTGGCCCTCACTCTGTGCACCATGACCATGAGGAAGATGATGGACGTGATGAGCAAGATGATGCCCCAGACCTACCTACCTCAGATGTGCAAGAGTCAGATGCCCGGCACCGAATTGAAGAGCGACTTCGTGACCATGAACGGGCACCTATAGTTGTCCCCTACCCTGATCAATGAGCTGGATGGCCCATCAATCAAACCAAGCAGTCGAGTAATGCGAGTTATCATGCACAGCTTGAGGGATCGGGCGCAGATAATGTCTATGCTCTGTTTGCTTTGACACTTGATTGGGAGATGGCTCGATGGGCAAAATTGTGAGGTCCCAGCTCAACAGCATTCTTGAAACTCATCTCTATTGAAGATGTAAGTCAATGTGATCTCTCAAAAATTTGAATTAGTCTAATTGTGGTATCTCCAGCTTAGTGATAAAATTGGTCTCACCTTTAAGAATTCACGCGAATTGGACAAGATCATCAACAATGAACTTCCGTGTCATCCGAAATTCAAATGTGAGCAGATCGTTGTTGCAAATGAAGCATTCAATGTCTATTATCATGATATAATTGAGTGTATCAAAGCTCTGTTCAGTGACCCAAGGTTCGCCGACTTCCTCGTCTTTGCACCCGAACACCACTATGCCGACGAAGACGAGACAGTTCATCTATATCATGAGATGCATACAGGTAAATGGTGGTGGAACAGTCAGGTTCGTATTTTGTACTTTTTCTGAAGTCATCATACAGTATATTAACACCATATTTATAGAAAAGCCTCGACCAGGAGCGCCCTGGTGCAACGATAATTCCTGTCATTATTTCATCAGACAAGACTCAAGTCACACTGTTCCATAAAAAGACTGCAACCCTGTATATATGACAATTGGAAATATTCCCAAGGAGATCCTTTGGAAACCATCATGCCAGGCACACATCCTTCTTGCCTACCTCCCAACTACCCACCTTGAACAAGTCACCAACAAAGCCTCTTGCCATCGCATGCTCACCAACATCTACCATGCATGTGTAGGACGCGTGCTTTCTCCACTTACTGCTGCGGGGATCAATGGAATCAATATGTGAAGTGGTGATGGGGCTATGCGCAGATGCCATCCCCTGTTTGCGTGCTTTGCTGGAGACTATCCAGAGCAGGTGTTAGCTACTGGAGTCAAGACTAGTCAATGTCCGAGCTGCGATGTTCCCCCAGATGAGCTTGGTCTAGCAGCAGGTGCTGCAAACTGTCGACCACGAGACTTGAACGCCATGCTTAATGCCCTCCGAGCTTTTGATGAAGATGGATTGGCCTTTGTTCGCGCATGTGTGGAAGCTGGCATCAAGCCCATTGTTCATCCATTCTTGGAGGGACTACCATTTGCCAATGTATTTGAATCTATCACCCCTGATGTTCTGCATCAATTGTACCAAGGACTTGTGAAACATCTCCTTGCGTGGCTTGCGGACGCATGTGGCAGTGCAGAGATTGATGCATGATGTCAACACCTTCCCCCGAATCACCACATCCGACATTTTACAAAGGGTATCACGACTCTTTCCCATGTGAGTGGCACGGAACACAACCAAATTTGCCGTTTCTTGCTTGGGATTATCATCGACATCAGACTACCTGATAACATGTCTTCCGCTCGGCTCCTCCATGCCGTTCGTGGCTTATTAGATTTTTTATACCTCGCACAATACCCATGTCATAGTTCCGAGACATTGACTTGTCTAGACGAGGCACTCAATCTCTTCCATGACAACAAGGACATTTTTGTCAACCTTGGCATCCAGAATTCATTCAACCTACCCAAACTCCATTTCGCACTTCACTACACCCACATGATTCAGATGTATGGCACAACGGACAATTACAGCACAGAATACACTGAACGTCTTCATATCGACCTCACGAAAGATGCATATCGCTCCACAAACCACAAGAACAAGTTTGCGCAAATGATGACCTGGTTAGAATGGAGGGAAAAAATCTTTTGCCACGAGAAATATATTCAATGGAGACTCCTTTCAGGCAGCACACCTCACCCACCGCATTATCACCTCTGTCCCCCAGAAATGTCATTTTGTTGTACCCAGACGATGACAAAGCATCCTAGCGTCAAGGCAGTCACATTGGACAAGGTTGTGAATGAATATGGCGCTACATACTTTTGCGAATCTCTTGCACACTATGTTGCAAAAGCTGCACTTCCCGCAAACACTACTTTCACACCTCAGCAGCTTGAAGATTGAGCTGCTGATGTGTACCTGCCATTTCGAACAATACCGGTCTTTCACAAGGTAAAATGGGTCTCTGTTGATGTTCATGGCCATGGTGATCTTCCAGTCACAGTTGATAGTGTGCATGCACGTCCTGGATGTTCAAGACCATTTGCTTCAGACAGTGTTGCATCTCAATTCGATACTGCGTTCATCAATGATGGTACAGGTGGGTCGCTTGGCATCAAAGGTGAGCCCCAAGTTGTTATGGAACTGGTGGTATAGCAATACTCAGCATTTACATAGGATATCGAATCGGACAGGTCCGTGTTATGTTCTTGATCCCCCCCAAAAGCTGTCTCTATGCTCTTTCCATCAACATTCCAGCCTCCAAAACACTTAGCCTATGTGTGTTAAAACCATAGCTCAAGGGTAGACAGATCCGAAGGGCTTGGCCTCAGCTCGTGTGCTGTGCCCCTTACCCGAGTACGTGCCCTTAATTTCAGAATGAAGTCCAGATGGGATCTGACGAAGTCCGAAGGACTTCCGGAGGCTGGCTACTCTAGTAGAGTGCTAGAGGACTTCCGGATGAGTGCGAGAAACTTCCGGAGGAGTATAGGAAACTCCGGAGGAGTTTCATCCACTGTATCAGATCCGAAGGTAAGACTTCCCAAGGTAAGTTCCCTAGATAGAAACACATAGAGGATAGGCTGCAAGGGACAGAGTCCAAAGCAGGATAGGATAGGAGGAGTGGTCCGAAGGACAGGACGTCCGGAGGTCCAAAGGTTAAGACGTCCAAAGGGTGCGCCGTCCGAAGGTTTGCGTCGTCCGAAGGTTGCGTCGTCCGAAGGTTACGACATCCAAAGGTTACGACATCCAAAGGTCCGAAGGTTTACGAGGACCGGAGGAGCGGACAGGATTAGGACAGGAGGGGAAAGGCTACTATGGACAAGGTCCAGAGTAGAAACAAACAGAGGTAGACTACACTATGGTAGAGTCGGATAGACGGGGTTTAGACAGAAGTCTCGGAAAGACAGGAAGTGCCGGAAAGGCAAAACTTCGGTCTAGGGAATCAATCCCTAGACTTCAGAACAGAGACATAGGGGACAAATCTGAAGGTCTGATTTCCGGCCTAGGGAACCCATCCCTAGGCCTTAATGGAAAGGCAGAACTCAGATGGACCAAAGTCCGAGACAAGAAATGAGTGAAGTCTAATGTGCGAGAGAGCAAGTCTATGTTGAGACAGAGCAAAGTCTAAGGCGATATTCGAACTAAGGAACTTTACAGGAGTGGTACAGATCTTTATATACTGGAAGGGATCCGAGAGGATCGGTAAGCTGAACACAAATGCTATGTACAAGCATGTGGAAACATATTAGTAAGTATGAACAGAACATAAGCAAATGAACTCAGATATGAACAGAGTACAAGGATCAATAAGCAAGACGGAAACAGAGATAACCGAAGTCCGGAGTCAAGGGGATTACCATAAGGAGATAGACGCTGATTTAAGGTTTGGGCTTCGGATATGAGTATAGGTCAGATCCGGAGGTCTAGAGATATCAGATGAAGCGTCTGGATATCGGATGAGCGGATCCGGAGATCTAGGTGAATACGAGACTAGGATATGGATCATGGATATAGACCGGTAGTCTAGGGAAGGTAGAGTCCGAGATGGAATGAGCTTGGATCCGATAGGACTAAGGGTGGATGGAGCAGGCTTAGCTGCGGAGGTCCGAAGGTATTGATATATGGATGTACGAAGGTGTACGGATCCAAACCGATAGTGGACTGGAGGACTGAAGGCATGGATAAGGGTATGGAGTCATGGATAAGGGTATGGAGGTCCGGATGTGCATCCAGAAGGCATGGGAACATGATCGGACGAAGGTCCGAAATACGGGATATGACAATGTGGAATGGTTCACTGCTTTCCGTGAACTGGACTGCGATCATGGCTTGCACAAAGTCCCTCGCATAATTAAAAATGGAGAACGAATGGCCAGCATCATTCCAATCAACAACATTCATTGCAATTCCGCGTTTTGGCCCTATTGCTCCTCATGAATGGAGCTC
>NW_024540862.1:0-16170 GCF_016647625.1 Suillus subalutaceus
CTTTACTTCCGCTTTGCTTACTGATCCGCTACACTTACGAATCCGCTTTTACTTGTACTTCATTCCCGGTTCATGATTCGGGATCCATCCAACTTACCAATACGCTCCACTTAGACTTTGCTTATACTTTCGTACATAGCCCTCGCACCTTTGCTTATTGATCATTCCGTTAGCTATCCGTAGTATATAAACCTTTGTATATGCGCTGTAGTAGATCAGTTCGAATATCATCTTAGATTGCACTCATTCCGTCTGGACTCTGAGTCCCTCCGTTATCCATCCGGACTTGAGTACGCTACTCTTGTCTACTCCGAGACTTAGGATAGATTCCTATAGTCTACATATCCGCCTCTGTCTTCGGACAGTCCTCACCCGTTAGGTTCTAGTCCGGATCTGATCCGGATTGGCCGTTACTCTATAACACGCGATACTTTAGCTCTCTGAAATAAGGGGCAAGACTCGGGAAAGGGGGCACAGCGCACGAGCTGAGGGCCGAAGCCCTTCGGATCCGATACTACTTGAGTACGGTCTTAACAGTGAGCTTCTCCAGTGCACCCATAACCAAGAAGGGAGTACCCTTACAAGTGCTCCCTTCATGATTATGGGAGCACTCATGATGATGAGCTTCTTCAACGCACCTGACCTTGGCAGCGCATTGAAAAGCCTGCAAAAATAAGAAATGAGGGACACTGTATATAAGCTTCTCCAATGCACCTGACCTTGGCAGCACACTGCGAATGCTAGGAAAAAATAAGAACCAGGGACGCTGTAAGCTTCTCCAACGCACCTGACCTTGGCAGAACACTGAGAACGCTAGGAAAAAATAAGAACCAGGGACGCTCATCAGAAAAAAACCAAAATGGTGGGAGTACTAGTGACAGTTACATAGTCCTACATAGCTGCAGTAGTGATATATAGTCAACCGAGTTACTCTATAGTCCTATGTAGCCGAAGTGAGGGCTATGCAGAGCTACCAGAGGTGCTGCGAGTGACTTATAATGCAGTAGCAACAGTAGCAGATTGTAGTATCATGGAGCAGTGTAGTACTAAGTAATAGCGGAAATACAAAAACTATCTAAGTCAATGAATGTATTCAGATAAAAATCAGTTGCCAACTCATAGGCGTTTGCGCTTGTCCACCCGGGGTTGATGGATTGTCCCATTTTTGGTATTAGGTGACATGGACGAAGAATTTCGTCAACATGAATCACGGCTGCGTTTTGATGCAGTCGTTGAGTCGAACGAGATACCTGAAGCAGGCCAGAGAAGGGGTCTGGTGTGACAATCATATTGGCGCTAGGCATGTATACCTGCATAAGCCTTCAATAGGTGGACCAAAGCTAGACCTCATATCATTCACTATTCCCTATACATGGTCTTCACTTGTCTCAGCTATAATCCTTGTCTGACACTATTCCGCACTTCCCGCACTATGCGCGCACATTCCTGCAGCGCTATTCATGTTCCCCGCGACTTATCCTGCGCTAGTTCCCGCGCTTATAGCACTGTCGGAACTACCAGCAATGTGTCTATAGGAGCATTAGTGCATGTCCGCTCTATATAGTGCTTGTTCCCTCCGCGCTTAGCGCTTATCCAGCGCGCTATTCTCGCGCTCTAGGAATCACCCGAAACATCGGAATCCATCCATGGTCCATCCTACCTCATTGGTATGTAATTGCCTTGCCTCGAGTTTGTAAAAAGTGCTACAGTCTTATTACATGTATATCCTAATCCCTTCCGAGTCCGAGATGGTATAGTTTACTAGTATAAGAAGCCTATGGTGACTATTTCAACATCACTTCCCTTTGACTGTATTTCCTTCCCTTAGGTTTTACTTAGAAGTAGTCACCCTTTAGTTGCGCTCTATGGCCCCTATTTGACTTCCTTACCCTTGCAATCAATACTCTTGATCTCACTCGCTATTCATTACCCTCCTTTGACTCAGTGTCCGCTTTCTTGACTTCCGCTCTTTCCCGCGCATTAGCGCTCTATCTTGCGACGCGCTATTCCCGCGCTCTAGCGCTCTTTCAGGTCTTTCGATCTTGAGTTGTCCTTAGTAGCTTTTCCCTCGGGTCGAACGTTCTTGCTTTATTGTTTGCAAGTATAGCAGCATAGGCAGAGCTTAGACATATACTGGCTTAGTACCTTTACAAGTGCCTAGTCAGGTTGTGTTTTTCACACCGGCTCCAGAATGGCGTGAACCATTCAATGTAAGCCAAAGCTCGAGAATATGTCCCGAACTGACGAGGCAGTGTGAAAATGACATGGACTTGTGCCACTTGTGCGCCTACAGCCTCCATATGAATTTTGCAATGGTGAAATAGTAACAACCACTTACCATCTAATGTCTGTACATTTGTGGTCCGAGCGCCATTGTTGATCAGCGCCATTGTTGATCAGCGCCATATCAAATTTGGCAGGGGATCCTGGCTTCCAGCCAGGACCAGGAGGTACTTCGGGTGTTGCTCTGATGCGCCATCGCCGTGGTGATTCACCTACCCGCGGATCCAGTGGAGCGACAATGACAACTTGCCGGAAAATGTCAAAGCGATCTTGTGGACCAGGGACAATGTGATTTTGTGGCATATGCTTGTGTAAGAAGAGTTTGAGGGCTGGGAGAAATGAGACTGCGCCATGTGCAGTGATGAGCTGCTGAACAGATGTCCAAGGGTGCGCAGGAGCCTTGGCGAGAACATGGAGTACACATTGCCCAATGACAGGAGGTGCTTTGGCGGGGGCAAGCGCGAGACTCAAATTGCAAGTCTTCCATCTCGGAATCCGAGCCTGAATCAATGTTGTCATCATGGTCAGCATGACCAGCTATGGTGGCTGACTGAGACTGCACAGACAGCCATTCGAGATAGGAATTGTGCAAGAACACGGCTTCCTGGCGTTGAAGCCACAGAGCCATTTGTTCCTCGTAATCCCGCTTGTTGCTAGCCCGATAGGCTTCCTTAGCGAAGTCGATATGGAGGTGTTCTGGAAGTTCCGTGTTGAAACCGTCAGTGGTACCATACAACGAGATTGGTTGGACATAGTGCGAGAGTTGGTGTAGTTTAGGAATATTAAAATGTTCACGAACATCAAGTTCGTGCAGAATATCCTTGTTGGCGTGAAATACTGCAAGGGCGTTCTCCAGATATTCAAGGGTGTCAGATGTGTGTGTTCGGAGCTGTGCAAAGTAAGAAAAATCTAAGATAGCTCGTGCGACTACCAGGACTTGACTGGCAAATGAAAATTGATTATGTTAGCACAAAGTTCAAGCCGCAAGCATGACATCAAGCGTACCTTGGGACAGCGCCGGCAAGTAACCCTACAAAAAACACGTTGCATTTGTTTGTGTTCCGTGCCTGTCCATTGTTTTACTGCTGATATTCCTTTTTTGAAGTGCCGAAGACCTGGATAGTCTGGTATTGCCTTGAAGCGTGCATCCATCTCGGCTTCGCCAACAATTTCAAGACACCATTTCACCAAGTGATCTTTGAAGACACCCTTGTGGAGCTGGTGTAGGAGGTCAGGCGTAAAAGCAAGGAATATGTCTGTGTGCGGGAGATTGGCCCAGAAAGGACTGTAGACGGTGCGTAATCCAAAGTCTTCGAATTCATTTGGATGTTGACCCTTTTTTCGCTTCTCTAAGATCTCTTTTATCAACTGGGGGTCCCACATTGGCAACCTCAGTGGATCGCCTCTTTCATCCGCTGCAACCAGGCACTTTGGGCAGCGATTCTCTTTGCAACATGCCACAAGACATTGTTCCAGAAAATCCGCCACATAAGCCGCAAGGATAGGGTATATTCGACGGACCATCAAGTCAGCACAGACCATTTCAACACTGTCTCATCCTGCGGCAATGAGTGGTTGAAGCAGGAGAGACATACAATGGTGGAAGAGTCTGTAACTAGCAAGGGATCGTGAATCTGATGTGAAACAATCGAGCTTGCCTGCCGGTAAGTACCCAATTAAAACTGTTGCTCACACTGACATCTCCCTTCGTTTTTCTTTTGCGATGTTCCCTATCGAAAGATACACAGGCCACGCAGATTTGTCACTTCGGAACTGCAACAGACATGTCTTGTCTGACGCGAGAATGACAGGTGCAATAGTTGCACCTTTCGGCAGTTGTTTCTGAACATTGCAGGTCAGTGCTTATTTTTTTCACTCAATTTTTTGGTTCAGATACTTACTTGTTTGTCACACCACCAGTCCGCCGTCCACATGTCATTGATGACGCGGTGAAGTCCTTTGTGGTCCTTGTATGCTTGTGCTGGTGCATATACCATGTGTTCCTTAAATAAAGGATTACCGATGAGATCTCTGATGCACTCTACAGGGTCCCGTGTCCAAAGCTCGACATCCTCGTGCAATAACCAGCCATTCTCATCAGTTTGGTTTCCCTGAATGCTGACCTTCTTGCAACTCCATGCAGGTCCATGTGGAAGCTTGTCAACTTTCTGCAGGAAGGATCGGTTATTGTGAAAGGACGGCTGTGTTCGGTTTTGAGTCTGTCGCTGCGGTAAGCACATTTTTTCAGTGGTCACCAACAAGCTTACTATTGGTAACTTCAGGAACTCGTCTGTATGGGTCTGCCCGAGGCTTCTGATAAGCCATTCTGCAAGTTCCCATTCCTCCCTGGTGACAAATGTTAACCGTCCTGCAGACACAATGAACAGAACGCGACTTGTACTTATCACAAAAAGGTGCCCATTCATCCTCTCCCTCGTCCTCCTTATCCTGCTGATACTTTCAAACTTAGTTTGCCCCTCCCGCAATGTCCAGCTGGCATCAGGGCACTGCTCAAAATATCGCCTGTTATCGACTATCACATTGTCCTCGTCTTCATCGGCAACATCTTCTGCAGTCACCTGCCGAGTTTTGAGGCTGCCGGGTTGTCATGAGGATCGAAAGATGTTGAGCGTGAGCAGCGAAGCGGAGATGAATGATTGAATGAGAGGTCCAGTAGGCCACCTTCGCTGTCTGTGTCTTCCACCATTGACTCCCATTTTTCTTTACATTCAGGGCGAATAGATATATGCTTTTTGACGCTTCCCTTTGAAGGGAACATCTTGCCACAGAATCCGCAGCTGTGCGACATTGTTGGTGAGTGATTGAAATTCGTTTTTCTCGTTTCAACTTCAAGATCATTTCTGACATTTTTCTGACGTTCATTTCACTTTCTGACGTTCATTTCACTTTCTGACGTTCATTTCACTTTCTGACGTTCATTTCACTTTCTGACGTTCATTTCACTTTCTGACGTTCATTTCACTTTCTGACGTTCATTTCACTTTCTGACGTTCATTTCACTTTCTGACGTTCATTTCACTTTCTGACGTTCATTTCACACATTTTTTTTAGGTTTGCCCATAGCACCAGCACCCTCACCAAGTGCCAGAGCTGAGCTCTATCGCGATGATCCTACCACTGTCATGCCTCTCCTCACCCAGTTTGCTCAGAATTGTGGGAGGATCTTAAGCGATCTTCAGCGAAAGCAGCATCAAACAATTGCTGCTCCGTTTTATGAGCCTGTTGGTATGACCAAAGTCAATTTCGTACCTTGCGATGAGATCGATCATAATCCTACAGATGCTGTAAAGCTTGATATTCCGACATATTATAAAGTCATCAAGAAGCCCATGGACATGTCTACCACATTGCCTCTCCTCACCCAGTTTGCTCAGAAAATTGCCGATACAAAGTGCATAAAAGGTCTTCTTTCACATTATTTGGCATTGGATTGTTAGGATTTATGTGCACTCACCTCATGACGGAGAGCACCGCCAGAGGCAACATTTTTTATTGATATATATGGTATGTTCCGCGATTTTCGGACTCGTATTGAAATTTGGTTAATGGCACTACCCTAGTCTGGATATACCATGGGCGGCCAGGAGTAATTCCAATAATTGCGCCCGCTTTGCCTCCTCGCAACGCTTGACCTCTGCATCCCAGTGCTCAATGACGAGCCTTCTCACACTTGCTTGTATGATGGTCAAAGCTGGGCCTGGTGCTAATTCTAACAGTCACAATTGATTTGATTTCTCACAGGCTTTCACTTCCGCCTCCCAACGCTCCACAATGAGTCTTCGCAGGTATGTTTGAGATACCAAGACAGGGCCAGGAGTTTGACGAAATGGCGGGAGTGGGACCATGGGCTGAGTGGGCTCTGGCATATGGAGCTCAACGTTAGGTGTTTCAACCTTTGGCCTGCACTGAGTTGGTGAGTATTTTGGGGTACTGAGAAGGGGTAACTTGCCTTTTTATAATGATTTTCCCGTCTTTACAGGTGGCCTCAGTGGATGGCGATACAGGACTGTAATATTCGTTAGAGCATGGCAAGTGTTTGAAGTGAGTTCTATACCGTTTTTTCGCTGAGCCACTCACTGAGGTGTCCATGACAGTCAAAATATTTTGTTAAGGTACATTCATACCTTTTTATCATTCAAAAATTTAACACAGCTTTTAACCCTGCATTAAACGAATCAACAATGATTCAAGGTTTGGATTGTAAGTGTTTATTTCCTGCACGGCGCTATAAAAACTGCTGAATCCCAGGTCCAACAACCATGGCTCTTCGCAAGGCCACCTCTAAGCGAACAAAATCAGGTGCTCCAGTTTCGCTACTGGAAATGGAACCACTTGCGCGCACCACGAGTGGTCGTCAACGACGACCAACTGAAAAAGCAAGCTACCAAGGTAAGTTGCTGCTGTTGCTGCTATGACATTGTATTTTGCTCACTTGTGACATGGCCTCCCTCCAGGGTTGGAATTACAACAGGTTGTCCACCATCAAGCAAGAAAGCAAGATAAGTTAGAAACACAGCAAAAAAAGGTGCTGAAGACGGCCTATCAAAATGATCCCGACCGTTTCAAAAAGAGCCGTCAGTACTGCTTAGCGACATCGACAAGGAGGAGGACACCATGGTTTGATCACTCATTTCTTTTCGGTCGACTCGATCAACAACTGATTGTTTTTATTTAGTTCTCAGATCACAGTGTGCAGACGAAGCTGTCGAAACCCAAGCTTCTGACTTTCAGTACGGGGAAGATTCCCAAAGCGTCACGCACCACCACTCCCACAACCAGTGCGCACAAGTCGACAAAGGGTCCAAAAGGTATGTAATTGCTGCCTGCGAATTATAGAGAAACTAATACATTTCTATCTAAGCTAAAAGAGTAGTTCCACCAAGTGATAGGGACTTGGACGGCACTTCGGACGGCACTTCTACTACCTCGGATGGTACCAGTGATGAGTCTGGTAATGACTCTGAACCCGAGGCTGACCAGACCGACGATTGTGCAGAGGATGGCGACACTGCCATGGAATCATCAATGGCTGCTCGGGGGACAAAACGACGTCTTGATACCACGCCAGAAGACGCTATGATAAGGCCGAAAATCAAGAAAGAATCAGACGGTTCCCGTCTGAAAGTCAGTGACTTTGATGACATCTCAAAAGAAGTTCTCGTAATGGCGGTTGTCCATTTTCCGGTGCCTACTCGTCACGCATGCTCCATTTCCTGACACCATAGCTGTTGAGATGAAACTCGCGAAGGAGGCCTGGAACGAGTCGTGCAAAATAAAAGGCGCCAACATCAAATTAACTCCTTCGGCAATGAAAATGGTAAGCCTTATGTTCTGTGCGCGTTTTCAGTCTGAGAAATGTTATTATGAAGATCTTGAAGCGCACATCGCATGTCCGCAGTGAACTCAAAACAAAGATGTGATCGCTGACTTGTTCGTATTTTGGGTTCCACTCAAGTGAATCAAAGGAGGTTATAAGGCACAACCGTGATCAGGCCAAATCCTTGAAAGAGGGTTCCTCATTTGTTTTCAAGGTACACAGTTCATTGTCTTAAATGACCTTTCTGAATGTTAGGTATAGGATTGGACATCGAAGACTGGGATCTACAAGACCGAATTACTGCAAGAAGGCATCAACATCATGTGGTTTGCAAACCGAAATGACGAAGGTATTATCTACTACAAGTATTTCAACCCCATACCTACCGAAGTCATTGCACTCGTTCTGACAGCCATGAGTCACATCCCGTATTCTTACATTGAAGTCAATGGCACTGAAGATGCCTCATCATTGATAGATCGAGTGTTGCATTGACGAGTGGGCTCAAGGTCTCAAGGAAGATATCAAATTCACATCAGCTACCTACGGTTCTGTCTACAAAGGTCATTTGGCCTCGTTGCAGCACTTCCAACAACACACAGCGCCTTATAAACTTCTCGAGAAGATTTGTGACAATCTCCATGACACAGCTCGGTATGTTTCACTTCAATTTTATAAGCCCTAGCCTAACATTTGTGCTTTCAAGCTTCCATGCTGGTGTTGAGCCACTTGCTATGATATTGGCTGCACCCCACCGGATTAACAACAACACATTTGAAGATGCGATTCGAGAATACCAGCTTGAAGAGCAGGACAATGTGGAGGATAACGAGAGTTGAGGGGCAGGATGATGATGTGGGGGCAAGCGAGAGCAGCAGGCGAGGATTGAGGTATTAATTGAATCTGCTACTAGCTTGTTTGACGTGTTTGAATTCATTTATTTCCGTTGTGGGTATCACAACCTGGCAGGCACATATAAGAAAAGTGCTCAGCCAGTATAAGTGAGTCTCAGCTCTGCCTAGCTGCTATACTCGCAGAATGCAAGAACGTTCGACCCTAAAGGGGAAGCAAGGAAAGCAAGGATCCACGGAATGATGCTGAACAACCCTGGTGAATGGCGGTGAAAGCGCGAGAAATGCGCTGAAGGCGCGCGCGGGAAAGTGAAGTGCGAAGGTGCGCGGAGCGCGGGAAGGTAGTGCAAGCAGTGCACAAGTGTAGAAGACGGATACTGGGACTGATAAGAGGGAAAGTGCGGATCTAGACGGATACTGATAGTGCCCACTAGCTATAGACTGATGCTAGGGCCTCAAAATGATGATGGACACATGCATTGCATGGAACTAACTGATGATAGATACTGAGTGGTAGGAAGGTAAGGTATGAAGCTTTGGTAAGGTGGAATAGTTTGGGTGTAAAACGAACATGAGAGTATGTAAGTTCTACCTAAGCGCTCTCCCAGGGCTCGGAGCCGAATAGGAAGCGCTCTAAGTATCTAAATGAGGTAAGGTGATGTAAAGTAAGGGTGCATAACGAAATGGGAAGTGTAATATGCTAAATATGGTCAGATAACGAAAAGGGACATACCGAGGGACTGGTTGGACGATGGATGGATGTTCCTGGATGCTGTGCGACATAGTGCGCTTAAGCGCGAGAAAGCGCGCAAGGCACGCACGCAGGAATACTGCGCATTGTGCGGGAAAGTGTCGCGCCTATGGCGCGTTCCATGGGAAAGTGGTGCGCTCTATAGGGAATGACTAGAGGGTGATGGTGCGAGTTGTGCCGTGAAGGCCAGTCATCAGAATTCGTAATATGAGCCCATATGAGCCTGCAGAAACGCGAGTCTCTACACCGTGCTATTTCATGTGCTACTTTCCCTACAGTGTGCTATATAACTCCTTGGAGCGGCTGGTAGCTGCCTGTAGGAGCATTCCTATGAACTACAGGCTACTACAAGCTACTACAGTATTGCCTCGTAGTACTATGTAATACTACATAGTTGCCTTACTGGCTATATACAAGGCAGGTAGCTCCCGAGCCCCGCTAACTATGCTGACTATATAGCACTATATAGTCAGCTTGCTTTTTCCTGATGCTGTATACCATTAACTCGTCTTGGACCAGCGCTGCCCGATTTTCATCCGGCAAACGCGTCTTGGGGATGCCGATCATGCTTGATTGGCATGGATGGTGGTCGAGGTCCAGGTGGAGCGCGATTGGCAATTGGAACCAAAGAAGGAAGCGAACGCTGTGGCTGAGCAGTCACGTGTCACGTTTGCAGTCTCAAGCGAGACTGCAAGCGCCACCGGTGAGACCGTCAATTTTTCACACGAAGTATTTTGCCTGATGCATCACCTTCTCTATTTGGATTGAGCAACGTTGATCTCATGAAATGTCTGCTAGTTAGCCTATTTTAATGCATCAAAACTACAGTATGGCCTGCAACTTCATCCACGATAGCTTGGAGAGTTCACGGGCTTCTACCCCTTCTCGGCTTTTTGGGGGTAACGTATCTCTTAAATATTCTCTTATTATATGGGGAAGGGGTACAGCCGATGGCTGTACATGTACCAGCGTTCAGACGAGTCTTGACGAAGAATCTACAGCATCTTGCAGGTTGTCATCAGTTAAAAGGATCCACTGGGCCGTCGCGACATGTCTCAGTCCCATCAACTATTTCTAGGGTGTGCTTATATTGATATGCCTATAGGTTGCATATTCTGGATTGTATATGTGATGGCCCTGGCATGAGGGTTCTGCCGGGTGATAGCGAAATTCTTTCTGCGAAGTTCTGTCATTCAAGTTGCGTCATCTGTTCATCCTTCAGGGCAGCCATCTGGCCAAACCAATTACCAGGGTCACCGATCCCGCGCATCGCTATGGTTGGGTAAAATACAGGTTGATCTTGGTGGAGCAGCCTGATTTACTGTTATCATCAATCGGCGATAGTCCTGTTAATGTTAACCTGGGACACTGGCAGATGATCCATGGCCTCCAGCTGTAATCAAATTCACGCCATTCTTCTCGCCTACTTATTGCCAAAAAGATATGGATATGCAAGCTTACATATCGCGTTTTCCCCCCTTCCCCTTAAGAATGGCCACTCCCAGCGATTCAACAGCGGTTGACACCATCGACACAATCAATGACTTGCCCAAAGATGTCCCCTGCCATGCCCGTGATGACCTTGAGAAGAGATTACTGAGGAAGATTGATTTGCGCATGTCCATACTACTGATCTATTCTATATACCCTGAACCTGGTGGGTTCGAGGTTTTTGTGAATTCTATTCTGATACTTACTGTGCATCCTAGATTGACACAACCAATATTAGGTGTGTTACATACCGTTGGACTTGCATTGATCTTATGATATCTACAGCAACGCTCGGTTACAAGGTTTGAAAAAGACCTGCACCTGCACGGGCAACAATATGCCACGACTTTGTCCATCCTACTTGTTGGATACATTATGATGCAAGTGCCAGGGTGAGTTTCGTCATTCATCGAGTGACAGCTGCACATAATTTTTCTCCAGGAACATGTTCCTGCACTGGCTGGAGAGACCTTCCGTCATCATTCCGTGTTGTATGTTAGTATGGGGTGTGATATCAGTATTAACAGGTATGTCGACACTGATTGTTCATGAAGATAGCTGCTAATGATGCTTAGGGACCACAAAGAAGTACGTATCTTTGTTTTGCATCGTTCAGCCAGTCTCTGATTGTTTGACTTAAGTTATACTGGGATTCTTGCCGCCCGCTTCTTTCTTGGCTTCGCCGAAGCGCCCTTCTTCCCCGGTATGATATTTCTTGTATCTAAATGGTACAAGCGGGACGAGCTCGCCTTGAGAATAGCTCTCGTTACTTGTGGAAGTTTTCTCAGCTCTGCATTCGGATCCCTGTTAGCATCTGCTATACTCCACGGTATGCAAGACAAACTTGGTCAAGCTGCATGGAGGCAGGCGACGATCGTCTCTTTATCACTCCTTGGAGCTGAATGATCTGTAGATGGTTATTTTACATTGAAGGCGGCGTTACCATCTTGGTCGCGATTTGCGCCATATTCGTACTCCCCAATTTCCCGCACAACACCAGGTGGATGACCCCGGAGGAAAGAGCACTTGCTACTCTCGCCTTGTAGAAGATGGCTATAGTAAGGCTGACGAGCTTGGGAAGCAGACGGCCATGCAAGGAGTGCGGGATGCTGTGTCTGATTGGAAGGTTTGGTGGTTTTCAGTTGCGGCCACGTTTCAGATAGTGGGGTGTTCTTTCTTCGGTTATTTCCCGACACTGTGCGCAACACTGGGATATGACACGACTGTAACACTGCTGCTTTGCGCTCCTCCGTGGGTGTTTGCGGCTATAGTCGCATTTATTCTTACATGGTCAGTGGATCATTTCTATCAGAAAAAGTGCATCTCACGGAGATCAGGTACTCTGACAAGAAGCAGAAACGTTACAAATGCTTTGTTATCTCCAATGCATTCGGCGTCCTTGCATTCACCGTGTCCGCTATTACGATGAACAAGGTTGCGCGCTATATTTCACTGTAAGTGGTATCACACTCATGGGGCGCCACTCTGGTACTCAGAAATATACAGGTTCGTGATAGCTCAAATCATCGTTGGATACATGGTGCTCCTAGGGTGGATCAGCAACATTTTCGCCAGAGAACCCGCGAAGCGCGCCATTGCTATTGCTTTGATGAACGCACTGGCACAGATAGGAGGTATTATTGGATCGTCAGTGACCTTGCCATCGATCTCTTGCTCTTGCTAATTATTCACGATTGCATTTTTCGCATAGATACATATGGCCATTGAAATGGGGCCCGTCATATCGTTATTCCTATGTCATCTGCATCGCTGCAATTGGAGTTTCGACAGGCATGTGTGGTGGTATGTATTTGTATTTGAAGCATTTGAATGAGCAGATTGAGAGGAACGAGCGGAATGCGAAGGATGTCAACGAGGTTCGGGAGATTAGTTTCAA
The DNA here is from genome assembly GCF_016647625.1 of Suillus subalutaceus. Classification (NCBI taxonomy): domain Eukaryota; kingdom Fungi; phylum Basidiomycota; class Agaricomycetes; order Boletales; family Suillaceae; genus Suillus; species Suillus subalutaceus. Next base: position 12,612 of record NW_024540862.1, read on the forward strand.
ATACATGGTGTAGTTGAAGATTGAAAGATTGATCGCTTCTGACAGTTGTCTGGGACTCTGACAGTAACTACTACTAACATCGCTGTTCGACGGCGTTGTTGATGAGTCACTAATTACACGCCTGTGGTAAAATGTGGCAATAAAACCAACTTATAATCTCTCTGTCTATGTTTGTTTATACCTCAGCGGTTTCGTCCCAAATGCTGAGGTGTGTTTCACGTTGTTCTTGCATGCCAGTCTTATCTTACTTTGTATCGTCTCTGGACTCTCTCCTTAGTTTGACCTTCATTACAGCCTAGTGTGATAATTTATATATTAATATTCTGACAGGTCAAATCTGAACATTGAACGTTCATGCCGCGCTGGTCTGCTTAATGTACGTGGTCTAGCTTTCTCATCATCTACAACACACTGTTATTCATTACAGTCTGATGCAACACGTCGTCCCGTGCACCGTAAACCTGTGATAACACCTGTCATGTTTCCCAAATCCCATCCCTCGCCCGCCAAGACCTTTGCCTCCAAGGGACTCACGTACTTACCCCACTTTCTATACAAGCTTCTTTCCTCCTCTTCTCGTACGGACCTGGTTCGCACCGATGAGCCTCATAATCTCCTGGATGTATGTTGTGTATATTTGCTTCAAGTTTGCAGTTGACCCGACAGTTCCCTCGCAGTTCCCTGCTACATCCCCTCTAGCTCGCCCACTTACAAAAATGGATGAGAACGTGAGTGCGGACTTTCGTCAATGCGTATTCAACTTACATTCTTCTAGTCTCGACCCACACACCGGCACCACCCACCACCCAATCCTCCGCCATTAATACTCCCGCAACCCTCAGATCTAGCTTACATAGATTATCAACCTGGTGGTCTTTTCAGACAGATCATGCATCGCTAGCTATTGTCGACATTCCTTTCGCGCCGGGTAAATTGGTATGCACCTCTCATTTCTCTCTTCATACGTCAAATCTCATCCATCCATGTGTAGTGGTATGCTACAGCGGCTGCTCCCTGCGACGATAATGTCCTAATACGTGACGAAGACTATGTTTCTTCTCCTCCTTCTCCCAAACCCGGCCCACGCCTAGGATTGTCAGTGCCGGACAACATGGAAATAGCCGTTTTTGTTGCTGTTTGAGGCTGATGGAGATCAGTTAGAAACAGAAACAAAAACGGCTTAACCTTGTTCCCTGGTATCTCGTAACTGTAATCGTTGCTGCTTGCATGCGTTGTCCTCTGCACACTTATGTCGAATTCATGGTCACTATCCCCTAAAGCGCTTGAGAGGTATCAACAGTCCCCGATCGATCCCATTCAAACCTTACAGTGGTCCGAGTCACGAGACTGCTGTTTTACAGCAAACCGCGCTAAAAAAAACAGTGCGTAGGACCTCCCGTACTGTCCTGCAGCCAAACTAGTGCTATTAGACGGTCGGTCTATTGAACAATGTGACATTCTGATCTTTTGTAAGCAGGGAACATCTCATAACCAACCTATCTAAAATCAGACGGATGAAGCTCGCCAGAACGCTCGCAACCTTGATAAAACATCGTGACTTCTCTGCCACTCTTGCTGCAGTACTAGACAAGGTCAGTAACACTAAGTTCGTCGTGCTAGATAATTATGGGCCATGGTGAAGGAGGACGAGATATGGGTCTTTCAATGAGATGGCACTAGCGTTGGATTGAAAGATACAGCGAGTGAGTGCGATTTGGATTGTAGAATGTATACAATTATCTGATTCACGTGGCAAGCTATAACGAATTAAAATCTCTTTGAAGTTCGTCATTGAAAGGAGACGTATGTTTACAGAAGGAAGAATAACGACATTTGTTTAAACAAAAAAGTCCCATAGAGATACTGGTTCTTCTATTCTTCATCTACATTAAAGTTGCTTCCCCAGGATCTGCAATCAATTCGAAGGAAGGAACAAGGGTAGCATATTCTGCTCGTTCCCGTTCTGTTGTCCAGACTCCCCTGTCGAAAATCAGCCTCTCCAGGGGACGTTCTGACCGCGTCAAAAATTCCATGCACGATGCATGTGGCCACCGCCCCGTATTGCGAGCCTCAAGTACGTGAAGGTTCGGGAGTGTGATAACCTCGAATAGGCCAATATCCTCGTCTGTGTTCGAAAGTACGCTCCAAGACATGGATAAAGATTGAAGGTTGGTGTGCACGACTAATTCTGGAGTCTCGATGGTGTAGAATATTCCAATCATCTTCAGGGAAGAGAGATCGGGACATAGACGGAGTATGCGGGTGAATGCATTTAGTCCATCTACGCACGCCGATCTCGAGATGTGTCAGACAAGCCCATGCGGAAGCAGTGAGGCAACCTAATTGGTTGCAGTCGAACCATAGATGCTGCATGTTAATCCTGCGCAGATTAACCGGCAATTTCGGAGAGAGCGTTATAACGGCTCGCGCAGGATGATCACGAACATCTTGTGTATCGTGAGTTCCTTGAGTGCGTGGAAGTCTTCCATAACGAAAGGGCTGTCGCAGGATATAAAGTCAAGCAAGAGAGATGAGATTTGCTGAATATATGGCTGGAGCAATCTACAAAGCTTGCTCCAGTCAGTTCGACACGTGAGTCTCAGCGAAAGTGGACATGCTCCTGATCGCTTCAGCCAGGAGTCGTAGCCGAAAGCTCTGTCCTGCCAAGGATTGGGACAGAGTTCCAACTGCAGCCTGCACCATAACCTGGCAAGCCCACAGCAACCTCTCTCCATTGGCGACATATCCTGGTCAAAAGCAAGGGAGCCAGTCTCGATGCATACATCCAATGCTCGTCTTCAGGCAAACAGTAGAGGAAGATTTCCGAAAGAATTTCAGTCGGCAGGCGGCAAATAGGCGATGAAAAGTTTCCGCGTAAAGTACTGGACTGAACGACATCGGCCTTCACTTTGATGAGCTGCCGCTGACGACAGATAACACTGTTGCTGACAGTTTGAAGGCTTGGGTCCTCGCCTATAATCGCATCCGACTGTCGAAGCAGATATTTATTACTATATTCAGACATAATTACCTCCGAAACCAAGCACTTACAGGTTTCCGTGGCCCACCAGTGGTAGCTGAGACCAATGGTGAATCGACGCTTGACGTGACTGTTTCAAGGCCCAGTTTTCGCTTATAATGACATCCAGCTGTTGAAGCAGATGTTTATTGTTATATTCAGACGCCAATGCTTCCAAAACCAAGCACTTACAGGTTTCTCTGCGGCTCACCAGTGGTAGCTAAGTCGAATGTCTGCATGTCAATATGAAGGAGGTTGAGATTGGAGATAGAGATTTGAAGGAGGAAATAAGGCTAACGTTCCGCCAACCATCGCGTCCCTATTTAAATGAACACCTCGCAAGCCACAGGTCCACAACAAACACACCTTGCCATTGTCGTTTCTCATAGTCAGCCTTTATGTAAAACACCCGCCATCCACACACTAGAGACCCTGTGTTGTTGCAAAGGTGGTCGGTGTGTGCGAGTGTAGAACGGTGGAAAGGTGATCTCACTCAATGCTTCGGCATAATTGATCGGCACCACTAGGCCATTCAAGACC
>NW_024540863.1:0-16100 GCF_016647625.1 Suillus subalutaceus
ACAACTTTGGAGCGAGGAGCTGAGGAGTTTGCTCACTGCATAGCTCCATGAGGCGCATGAACGCCAGGCGGAAGATTTAGGTTCCTCGATGAACTATCAGAAGATAGAAATACGTGACACCTGCAAAACTCACCCGTCTCCTGGATGAAGCCTATTCCTTTCTGACTCAGTCAATTGAACCATGATAGGGAGACCCATTACGACTGTTCCGCTCAATGACATAGCTTTCTCTACCAAATCGATCGCCCGGAACTCGACATATCCAATACTACCAAAGGCATGAGCATCTCAGAAATAATCTCAGGAAGTGATGGAACACACCCTTTAGAGCGGCGTGATAGCCGGTCCGTGACAATCCTAGAATCCATTACGGTCCCTTCACCGAGTTTATCCTCGAAAAAGTACCCAAGGTCACGCGCCGTGAGACGAGCGGCAAGCTGAGAAACAAAGACCGACCGAGCTTCCGAATCGTCTTCTTTAGGTTCATCGGGATTGTAGTCTTCTTGGCCTCGTAAGTAGGTGAGGGGCGTCTAAATATTATGAGTAACAAGTCGTGGTAATACGAAGGTAGCGTACTTGATTGGCGGGGGACTCATCTTGATTGAGCCCTTGTCTGGCTCCTCCTCGTTAAGCGGAGTGTCATCAATTGGGGGACGTTTGTCGGGCACACGATCCCTTTCCCTCCGGAACCGAGGGGGGTCATCAAACTCGTCTCGTGGGTCACGATACCTACGTTCACGTGAGCGATCTCTACGGTCATGACCCCTTCGAGGACTGTCCTTGGGCGGAAGTCCAGCAGAAGACTCGTCCATGTCATCGAATTTCTTCTTTTTTCAAACGCTCATCTGGGGGCTCGTCGGTTTTCTTCCCTCTTGCGGCGCCTGTCACGGTCTCCCCCATCACGGTCACGGCGATGAATGTCTCCCCGCTCCCGTCTGTCGTCATCACGATGGCGCCTGTCTTTGTCTTTTTCACGATCACGGTCCCGGTGGGACTTCTCGCGCGAGCGATCACGATAATCTCGTTCACTTCCTCGGTCGCGACTGCCGTCGTCGTTTGTCGTCATAATCTCTTTCTCTGCGCTTTTCACGACGGTCAACGGTCTCGCTCGTGCGAGCCAGAACGAAGAGACCGCCTCGTGCGATGGGTATCAGTGGAATGGTTGGCGAGACCTCATGAGGATATCAGTATGTAAGTTGAAAATAAAACGATGAGTGTGGAAGACGCACGATTTTCGATTGGGAGATATGTCTACATCCATTTGCTTGGTAGTGGACTTGGTGGACGGTGTTTGAGTTGCTTGCAGTGATGGAACAAACATGCGAAAACTTCGTGTGGCAACACAGCCACAGGTATAAATGCGATTTTTAGAAGGAAAGTCACTACGCATGTAAGTACTTAAATGTGCCGTACATAGGGTCAGGTGCCTGGTCGATGAAAAATATCTTACAAAAGCCCAGCCAACCTTGCTCTGACGCGCTTCTCAGCCTTGATGAGCTCCATCTCCTCCGATCGTTTATACAGTTCATTCAGGGGGTTCGCATCACCTTCCTCGTCGAGATCATCCTCGATTTGGCTGAAAGCCTTGCAGAACTTGCCGCTCAATATCTGCATGGGGGATTCAGCAGGGGCTTTGGAATTAAAAAAGAAAAATCATGCCTGGTTGTACAGGATGTCCTTGAAGTGTTCCCGCATTGCTCCTCCTTCGAGCTTAAGTGAACCACTTAGTTGACCATACTGAGAGACAGTAGAGTGGTGCTTGAGCTAAAAAAAATTACCATGCATCAGTATCATTTTTCATTTTTCTTCGTACGTATTCTTACCTGTGCGACGAAACCATCATCTGCGGCTCGCTCGAAGATCTCTGCGGGCTCTTTCGACATCCACCTGGGAGCGGATTCATTACAAATTAAGTCTGTTAGAAAACAACTCACATTTCGTAGCAAAGAGCCTCGTCCGAGCACCCAGCATCCTTGAGGACATTGAAAGCTTCCCTAACGGCAACTATGTCATTTACGGTGGCGTTTGAAACTGGTGGTATTCAAACCTGAACATCATAATGATGTTGGGCCAGAGAGCCTGTTCAGCGAAGAGATCCATCGCAGTCTCTTCTCGTACTGACGAAGCAATGGCTCCCTGTTTGGTTGCACCAATGGCACGGGACAGTGCAAGAGCTGCATCCAAGCCTTTGCCGGTTCCGTTCTGCTCGACGGAAACAAAGCAAGGGAAACCACGACCCTTCTCGTGGAGAGAGCGCACTGAAGAGCCGATCATCCTGTAAAAAAGCGTCAGCCAGGGATCGTGTGACTCGACGGAATGGTACAGTTACCGTGGAGCAACCATCACGACATCTTGTCCTGGCTGGAATTTTAACAAATTGAAGAAAACGTTATACCCGGAAGCAACGACAATGGTGGCAGTACTCTTCAACTTGGGTGAGAATTGTTCATTAAACACGCGGGGCTGAACCTGGTCTGGTATCAGGATAAAAAGCACTGGGGATTCCTGCAATTAGTTAGAGTTGAACGGTATGAATTCATGCATACCGTCAGCAACTTCGGCAGCCTTTGCGAAGTCGTGTTCGACGTGAAAGCCTTTGGCTTTCGCAGTCTCAGCATATGAATCCACCCGGTTGGCAATCAGGATTTGATCATTAGGGATGCCACTGTCGCGTAAGTTCTGCGCTTGTGCAGACCCCTGATTTCCAAAGCTAAGAAATAAAATGAACGGGGTTCGAATGCATAAGCGGACTCGAGGACTTGCCCGAGGAACACAATCTTCTTGTTGCTCAGGACACCTAGGTCCGCGTCAGAGTCATAGTAGCTGCAACATATTTTAAGTTCCTTGTAGCGTTCTAAGACAATCAGACACGCACATCTTGGCTTGTCCCATAATGAATTCAAGTCTAGAGAGGAGAGCACGCTTGTAGAATACCCAGTTCCCTTTATCATGGGTCCTTATAAATCCCCAGCGGGAAGCAGTAGCCGAATAACAGTCCCAATGGCCCTTGGTTCGAGTCACGTTGCACGATTATCGATATCAAAATGAGTTTGTGCGAAAGTCATGAGGAGTACAAGATGACAGAAGACCCAGTTCGCGGACCGGTCGACACCGTCCACCCGCACTTTATCCCGGGATTCCGGATGGCGCTGTATATAGAGAGATAGATTCCTTGAGTCGTTTGACTATGGCTTTGCTGGCAAACAAGATCGTGTGCATAACTGGATCGTCTCGAGGTATTGGCCGAGCATGCGCGGTCGAATCAGCTAAACATGGAGCAATTGGTTTAATATTGCATTACCTTGGAGACCAGGAAACCGAAGCGGAGCTTCAGTCTCTGAAAGAAGAGATATATGCGACGACTTACAATCACTGTCAAATTGTTGGTGTGCCCGGCGATATTGCGGATTCGGAGACTTCACAAAAGGTGCGTGCTGTCAGGCAAACGACCAGCTGTTCAAGTTCTCACGACATCCGAAATAGATCGTCGAAGCAGGTGTCAAAGCGTTCGGACGAATCGGTAGGCCGTAGGACTTGTAAAACAAGAGGTATTTTAACTGATGCTCAGACCAGATGTGCTCGTCAGTAATGCGGGAATTTGTCCATTCGCTGAGTTCTTGACGATGCCCCATGCTATATGGGAACGTACCCGACAAGTAAATTTGGATGGCTCCTTTTACGTGGTGCAAGGTTTGTACCATCGTGATTGTGATAATATGACTCTGAGGTGATATCGCGTTCCGTGTAGCGGTAGCAAATCAAATGAAGAGCCAGGTCCCCCAAGGCGGGTCTATCATCGGTCTGGCTTCTATTTCAGCGCTCGTGGGAGGTGAATTCCAATGGTTCGCGTCTTGCTACATCGATGAACAAGACTCAGTACTCAACCTTTTAAAATGTGCAGCCACTACACGCCGACAAAGGCAGGTATCGTGTCGATGATGCAAAGTTGTGCTATCGCACTTGGGAAGTATAACATACGTTGCAACGCTATACTTCCTGGCACGATTGCTACGGACATCAATAAAGAGGACCTTGCAAACGAAGAAAAGCGGGAGTATACGATCAAAAGGACTGTACTCGGGAGACTTGGAGGTACGGTTCAGCTGAAAACATGTGTGTCTGCTGTTGCTGAAGTTTGATCTCCTAAATTTAGCTCCCGATGATATAGCTGGGCCTATGGTATTCCTTGCCAGCGATCTCGCAAAGTATGTCACCGGCGCGCAACTACTAGTGGACGGCGGGCTGTTTGTCAATCTTCAGTGACATATTTTCCCGGTGCAAACAAGGAGAAATGATCGTCTTCCTCAGACGGACAGCTAGTATGCGTATATCAGATGCTACTTATAACACGCAAGCGATACGCAGACTTGGATGTTTCATGTCTGAGTAAGGAACACGTTCAGCAACCTGTTCAGACAACGCTTAAAATTATGTGGACACCTACTTCAGTGATGCAGACCTTCCGAATTTACTTGTCCGTCTCCAAAAGCCATCCCAGCTCCTGTCCATTTACCACCGCTGGTTTCGCATCGACCAGAACGGTCGCCCACCGTGTCCATTCCTTCCCAGGGTTCCTCCAAGCATGATTTGTCCCTTTCTGAATCACAACATCTCCTGCATTCTTGAGATGCGTTTCTGTCCCATCGTCTGTTATCAAAATGAGTTCCCCATGGACTATTCATGATATGCTTTAGTCAGGCTATGTCGTGCATGGGGAAGCGTATACGTACTCAGGATGTTATAGTCGATAGAGGGAGTCCGATGCTGCTCTTCTAGCTCCATCAAATTCGTATGTGTCAGACAACTCTACGCACCATCGGAGTCCGAACTCCCGGACCAAGATCACTGTATATGAAGTTGGTCGCATTACTTGCAAATAATCCGAGGTCACCCACTTGACGGGCTCCGCCGTCCTCCCTATTGTATCTCACGTCGAACCACCGAGCTAGGATATTTCAAGTATACTACTCACGAACAATTGTTGTCATTCGTTGGCAGACCATCGGTAGAAGCCCAAAATGTGCCCGTACGATGGCCATTCAAGCCTTCTATCATCACCTAGGTTTGGGACGACGATAAATCATTCCTGTGCGCTAATAGTAACCTGAATGGAATGCGCACCGATGAATGAACTGTTCCATCAACTGAAACCACGGCTTGTCCGTCGCTATCATGCGAAGTTACGATGCGGCGAGGACCTGGGAGAACTGGGGGTAGAGTACCAGACATGAAGCTTCAAAGGAGGTAGAAAATGTCGTATAGCATTAAGGATCTCGGTCCACCTACTAAGTACTTGAGGAACTTGCATCCTTGACGTAAGTAGCCTATGAAACATAATAGAACTTCGTCAGTATTTCAATCACTAGCATAGCGTAACGTCATCATGATCCGGCCACGAATCGTGAACGTTTGAACTTCCGCGTACTACGGTCAAAATCAAATGGGTCAAACAATAGGACTTCACATGACGCCACGCGAGTGATGGAAATACAGACGCTGGCCGATAGAAGGACGGGAATCGCGGAACTCCGGGTATTGCGGTCCCGATAGGTTCGTGCATGACTTGAGTTCGCTTGTTTCCTGAAAAGGTAAAGGAAGAGCGCTGGGACACCAAGACTACATTGATGTTTAAGTGCAAAGGTACAATGTTGTACATGAAATCGGGACGAAGATGATATTGATAGCACGCTAGCGTTCAAGGAGCAGTGTCTAGCGCCAGCCACTGTTAGCGAGAGCAAGGATTGATTAAAAATACTCACAATAATAATATCCATCAACAAGAGGTATCCAGTCCTTCACGATAGAACTGACGACTCCAAGTATTGGCATATTAGCGGTCTTCTCCACAACAGCCTCAACTTTGGGCCTAAAATCGAGTTATTAGGCTTCAACAAAACTGGCATAAAATGCACAAACCTCGAATACGTCTCCCATACAGAGCCACGTAGAAGGTACCAGAGAATATCCCTGTCTCTGCGGGCATATTCTTCACGTTCTAAATCCGCAGAATTTGATGGCGTCCGCCTCAAACTACGAGAGATGAGCTCCATAGCAAAAGCAGTCACAAGAGCCTTATCCTTGTATTTCTTGGTACTTAACATACTCGCTACAAGAAAGTCATGAGCACGTCAGGTCCCAGCCCGTGCCTTGCACTCACCGTAAACCCAGGGGCGAATAATATAAATGCACTCAGAAACCCACTCCAAGGGCGAGGACATAGGTTTCATCAGTAGCATAGAAGGCTTAACAGATGACGTTGTAAGAGCTTTAGGGAGGAGATAATCCTCCACTGATGTGTCAGCACGGGCAGGTGGTGAGGGGGTGAGCATTAAAGCATTTGGCTGCAAGGGAATGTGATTATTCTTGAGGTGATCCGGAGTCGGTGGGGAAGACGACGGCGGAGAAGTGGGAGCAAGCGTCGGAGAAGTGTGCGTAGAGCTAGGGGGCATTGATGCTGGATCGATGTCGCGTTCTGGAATTGGAGGAGACAAAAGTGGTCTTGTCGTGATTTTCAGTAGCGTGAACCGTAAAACCATTCTTTAGAAGTGAATTCAGATACGAACTCAGGGTAGTCAGATCAGCCTCGGAACTTACTTCACAGTTTCGAGGAACACGATACCTCTCCACCGGTTCTTGTTCGAGACTTTCCTCCGAAGCAGCATTTCAACAAGGAGTTGGGTAAAGCGAATAAGCTCTAAAGATCGAGCAGCCCATTTGTATAATGTTTCCTTGTCTGACCAGGCGCGGGTATAGCGCGTGTGCAAGGGGATGGGAAGTATAGGCTTCCAATGAGGATTACTCTGCACAACTCTGGCCAGGAGGGTATCATGATACATGCTGGACACATGGAGTATGGCAGACACTAAGACCACATGTTATTACTTGAACCAAACACAAAATTATAGCAATGTCAATACTAACGACCCTCCGAAGCAAGATCGGCGTCTTTGAACCGTCCAGGTAGAAACCATGTTATAGACCTCAGCGAGGATTCGAGGGTGGATATGGTAGAGACGTTCTTCACGAGGAAATTTTCATATTTTTCCAACGTCGACGACATGTATAGAGGTCCAGTATACCGCGAGCTGGAGGTGTGTTGGGAAGACTTATCGCCGCTCTGGCCAACCGGGTATGTAATCTCACGTGATTTGTGTTGCCGCCGGTTTCAAATTTCAGCTCTTGCACCAATGTAAGTAGGAAATGATGCAAAAAATCCTATCCGCAACGTAGCACTAGATGCTCTACTAATTTTCGAATGTTTAATAGAGCGGTTATGATATTTTTTACAATTTCCATGAGGCGTGACGTTAGCACTGCATGAACCAGGAGTCACTTTGCAATTTAACATACCATATAGGATCTCCGTGGAAGGTAAGTAGTGACACTGAGACAAAGTTCACCGGTTCATCCCAAAGCCCCTAGTCTTCGTCGATCCGCTTCCCGTTACCGTGTTCACTCCACCCGCTTCTCGCACGCGCCTCTCCACCTCATTTACCTTGCCCTCGACTTCACGCACAGCCCCATCGATCCACTGCAGGCTGTCCAAATGGCTGCTCAAGATCTGAGATATCTGCATCATGGGGATCGTCGTTTCCAACCGTCCCTTGTGACCCATTCGGTATTAAAGATAGCGCATTGACCGAATCAATCATCTGCGTCAACGATCCAGACAAATCGTCCAGGTGAGCATGCAACTCTGTGGCTAGCATATAACTAATGGAGAACGGAAATCAGAATTGTGCAGTCTCAAACTGAGCCAATACGAGGGCTCACTTTTTATCCCGCTCGGTGTCAGCAGGTCCAGTATCGAGCGCCCGCAAAGTGCCGCTTTCTCCGAAAAGTTCTTCCGCAGATCGCTCGTATGCATCTAGCGTCGCGGAGAGATCCTTCTGCTGTTGCTCGATGTGGTCGAGAGCTTGATCAATGTCATTTTGTTCCCGCTCCACAGCCTGGGCGTGAGTAAACAGAGTAGCCAGCTGCATCGTATACTGTCAGATGACGGATTCGATGAATGTGGAACGAACGAACATACATTGTTGCCATTTTCCATCAAGGCCCGATCCCATACAGCGACTTCACCAGCGAACTTGTTGAACTCTCGGACATGCACTTCCAGTTCAGATGACCACTTGTTTACTATTTCCTCGATGGTTTTCCCCCTGAGCGCCGATGGTGGAGGCACCGCTACTGAAGTGGCGGCAGCGGTGGTTGCTAACAGTAGGAATGAATGGATGGAAAGGATCAGTTTACCGGAAACTGCTCATACCATCTTTTGGCTTGTCGGACTCCTTAGAGAACCCAAGGGATGATTGCCCTAGTGGTGCGGCTGAGAGAAATGAAGTCGTAGACAGGATGTGCCAATAAGACATGCTTACTTGTTTGTTGCGGTGGTTGTGGATTTACCCCCAAACAAGTTGGTCACAGGCGCTGTGTGACTGCTGAAGATGGACCTATTTCATCTGTACAACGTGATCTCACCTGCAGGGGCCGTGGTTGTGGAGGCATTCTTTGCACCAAACAAATTAGCTGGTGGTGTTGACACTGTACAATATCCGTCAGACGGGTCATCGACACTACACGTAGATAACTCACCTGCAGGGGTAGTAGCTGCCGCGGTTGCAGGTTTCAGGCCGAAGAGGCCAGTCGCAGGCACTATATACAAAGGAACATCTTGTATGAGCAAAATGTTAGACGCGAAGAGAACATACATGTGCTAGCATCTTTCTTGTCTGATGAAGTATCCTTGTTTCCGAAGAGGTTGAATGCCGGAGGAGTAGTGGACTGCATTTCTTTGCCAACGTCCAAGAACACGACTGGGGACAAGTATTGACCGAGAGCGTAGACTTTGCAAACAAAGCCAAGCAAACGCGTTTCAAGGCTATGTAAGTACTTGTTCCACAACTCAAGTTCACTCACTAGCACTGCTCAGGAAGTCGGTGCTCCAGACAGGAGATACACCGTAGACGCGTTGTAGTCGGTGCCATTAGCGCTTGAATACGACCTCTCGCAATCATTTGAATCACAGTTCATTCATCAATACAGCAGGCTCGATGATGCCAGCAGTAAGTCACGGTACCGTGGACTGTTGACGCATACTCAAATGCTTCGATACGACAGTGGACACTCATCATTCCCTGACAGCTCGAGGCTATTAGGGCACCTGCTGGATGATTGATGTGCCCCTCATTTGTGACAAGAGTGAAAAGCAGACATGCATATCTTATACATCATTTCTCAAATGAAAACCACGAACATCTTGGCGTTGCAACTGTTGAATAACCACACTAGAACTTCGCGCACTGAACTGGGTCGTGCATGCAGGCACCATTGAACAGGGATGCCCATGAAGGGTAAACGTTCCGCACAGCAGCTTACCTTCGAAATCAAGGACGAATCCGCATGTTTTCATAGCCTTGAATATAGTGCACACGGCCCTATAGTACATACAAATGCATGTTTTGCGATGACCATTGGAGATTTCATTTAAAAATTTCTCAGAAGTTATGCGGGTCCGATGGCATGGCCATTGGAGGTGTTTTTACCAAAGTGATGTACAAAGCTTGTCACCAAACAGGTGCATATGCAACAGCCGATCAAATAATGAGAATCTCGCTTGAGTCATATGTATAATTGCTTTTGTAAAGTCTTTCTCCGCTCCGCTTTCCTGACTCTCTGATGCGCAGAGATTCGACTGCCAGCACTGCTACACTCCCTCCGTTGGACTACCTTCATGCCAGTCCGATCAGAGGCCAACTAGAGCCCTCAGATGAGGTCACAAAAAAAAACCGGCTGGCGTTTTCTCCAGTGCACAGACACTCCAAATGAGCTCAAAGTAGGTACAATGACTTTTCTCCTTCGATGGTTCTCAATCAGATGTACTACAGGTACTTTTACCTCCCCGCACAGCTCAGCTATACGCCCGCCTGCTCAAATCTGAGAAATCTGAGCTCGCCAAAAAGTCCAATGCATCTTGGGACCGTATCCTCGAAATACGGCACCTCAAGGATAGGATGATTAGAAAATGCCAGAGACTTGCTCGTTCCTATTCCGCCAGCAGGCCTTCTGCAAAGGCCCCCTTTCTTGTCCATTCATGCGCCACTAGATTTTAGATTAAAAGAGATGGAGAAGTGGATTCGCCTGCACGGCGAGCCTGATGAATCCAGCAAGACGATGCCCATGGGCAACTCTATCCGCCCACGTAATTCATTCTGCTGTGATCGCTGCACAAATATGGTTCCTCATCAGCACACCATATCTCGTCGACCATCCACCCAATCCACCCACTCCCGTCGCTCAGCACTCTCTGACCATTCCCCGTCAGGGGCTCTTCCGGCATCTCCTCGACGCGCTCGCTCCTCCAAGGCGAGTTCTGTTCAAAGCGATCATAAACCTTCTCCCGTTGCGAGCTCCATCATCCTGAATGAGAGTCATTCGCATCATCAAAGTCAATTATACGAAAGCCGGGTCCACGAAAGTAGTGTACACCAGGAGGCCAGGGATAACCAAGTGCATGCGACTTTCACCACACATGAGAACATGTTCGATGATAGTAGCAGTACTCAGGAGAGCAGGATCCGAGACACCAGCAATATCCGCATGCGACAAAACAAGCACTCCAGGAGTATGTCGTATGATGCACAAAGATTTGCCGAGAGTGGTCTTCAGGAAATCACGCGCACTATGCACGTCATTCCTGAAGCATCAGAAGTCGGTACCGATCACAGCACGGTGTCGGCCAGCAAACTATCGATCATTTCGCCGGATCCATTGCCTCACCCATACAATGGTTCGACTTCAGCGGTTTTCTTGAACATGGTCGAGAGCCCCGTAGATGTTCCTCAAGTGCAGAACGCTGAACCTTTCTATGTTCGTATCACGCAAGATGAGGGCGTAGGCACACCTCCTTCCGAAGACGAACCTACCAGCGATTCCCCTCCCCAGCCGAATACACTTCGCAGACGCAGTAGCCTCAAACGCAGCAGCAATGATCTGCGTGTGAGTATGGCGTTCTCCGCCAAGACCGTATCCTGGGCGATGGACCGCGACTGGGCCGAATCAAGTTTCAAAGTAGAACGCTGCGGCGGGTGAAATCGAGCATGCTGGTAGGTTTGTTTCCTATTTCCAGTGGCGTTGGAGGTTCACCAGTCTCGTGAGACCGAGAATGGAATGCTATTTGTGCGACTATCATGAAGAACTTGCTGGCATGAAGGCTCTACGTCGAAATGTCACGCAGACCCTGGCCAGGTTACGTTGGAGGCAGAGAAGCTACAACGCGAAGACGAGGTGATCCGAGATCAAGAGGACAAACTGCAAGAAGGATATAAGCAACTCGAGCAGAAACATGGACAGTATCGAGAAAAGGGTGAGTACCCGTCCTCGTGTTTGCAGCCTGTCAAGAGATGCTGATGATGTTGAATATCGTCGGTTAGTTAAAGCTGTTCTAGAAGAGACCGAACAGGTTCTTACATTGTGTGGCACCAAACGAGATTCTTAAAGTCATGATTCGTCCGATATTGGAAGTGCTGCTAAAGCTTGCAGTCCGAGTCGTTATATATCTATTTTGCTTTCCATTACAATTTACACAAAATTTACATACCCATATCTTGACTGCTGTAAATCACACCCAAGTACATGCCGCTATTGGTATTTTAGATTAGGTTCGACACCGTTTCGAAATGAGCATTAACAGGAAATATGAAGAGTCCCTATGAAAGCTTTGATCGGGTACGTTTTGCTTGATTCCACCAGCGCCGCACGTTGGCGAGAAAAACAGCCTCGACGCCACAAAACAAAGTATGACCATGGCGAAATAATTGTAAGGGCCTGGAGGATCAACGCTATTCTTTGGAATCTTGACGTTTTCTGAAAATATTCCTATGAAAAAGCCAGAGGTAAGCGTGACACTAGAGGACAACTGGTAATATACCGATCGGAATTTGAATGCACATTATCCCAATACTAATGAGAGACACCACCAAAATGGCCTTATCAGTGTATTGTTTAGTCTTAGCGAGATGAGTTCGCAGTTGGGTCAGATATGCTGGGTGAGAATCGCTGAGCATGTGCTCGTAGTGATGAAGGGATTGCTGTAAAGTCAATATGTGGTCTGCAAAAACAGTTCAGTCACATCGTCAACAGTCAAAACAGCTCTTTACCTTGAACGTCCCCCATGTAAATGGCGATTTCAAGGTCGTCGTTCCCCTGAGGGGAGGCTATTTGTCGCCCACCGATCAAAAAGCGTTTGCGGATCTGCGATATGACCTCCGACTTTGTAGCAAGAAGACGAGTCAAGGAAGTAACAAGTCTTCTCGCCCTGGCCATGCGTAGTAGTGTGTTTGTTGTTGTCGCTTGTGCTTTGGCCTCATGAGTCGTCGCAAAAGTGTTCCACAAAATTTGGAACCTGCATTTCAAACGTCGGAAGAATAGTGGCTGGGTGAACCGGGAAAGGCCACGATTCAAACTGGGAGGGTTTTCTCCCATTTCTTTTTGAAAGCGTATCTGGCAGTTTTTCAATGTTGGAATCATCCAGTAGGTATATGAACGAGATCAACAAGAGTGTTTGTCGACGAAGTGTGGGAGACGTCGTTGCTCGAAAATACGAGAGCTTCCACAGCTAGAAACTTGTTTCTCTATTCCTTTAGGAACGGAAAGAATGAATCCACAACAGAGTCCAATATGCCATGAGCAATCCAGTCTTTGAAGGATGTCAGTGTGAAGAACATGCAATTCACATAATAGTTACCTGATGACATATTGAAGCAGTCCTGGAGAAGTTGAACTCTATTCCTGACTTTCTCTATGTGTTCTAGACAAGGTTAAACATCGAGTCTTTCAACTCGTATGCAAGCCCACCTGAGACATCGGCGAAATAAAACTAAACGTCATTAAGCATGATTTTCACGAACCCGATGCAGAATGCGAACCTACCGTGCAAATGCCTTCCTTGAATACTACCACATATATGTTGGCCTCTCTTAAAGCACCGTCGTTAGCCTCGTAAACATCGTCATTACTTGAGATGCCCTGATAATCCGGCTGCGTGACGGCTGCATTCTGTATAGTTCGGAACGAGATGAAATAATAACCCAGTTTTGAAAAGAGCTCCATCTTTTCGCGCGGATCTTGTTGGAGAATATCCTCAAGTGTAAGAGGATGAATATGTAGGAGCTACTCGTCAAATCAGCATGGCATACTAATGACTCGAATGCACCTACCTTGCCAATGGTTTGTAAGTCGTCCCAAGTTGGACTGGCGACGTCAAGCCACCAGGCTTTAGGAGCTCGGTTGAACTCGGGCGAGCCTCCGGAAGCCAATTCATTGGGCATACGATTCCCTGAAGAGAACTCTTTCTGTTTCCCTGGGACAGAAGACATCAAGGCGGAGGAGATGTCGCCGAAAGACGCAGGTCGACAGAGCATCGCATCAGACATATGATCATGATGCAGGGGAAGCGGAGGTATGTCAAGGCTGAATTGACGTTGTTTCCCTCTGCCTTTTTTTGCCCTTGATGCCTTCTTCAGTGCAGCCTCCAAACAGTTGAGGACCACAGGTAGAGAGGTGTTTGAGAGACAGGCTGCTGAGATCGGTCCAAAGATTCCGACAACCGGGTCAGGGTGATCTCGGGATTCAGACTCGGGGGTAGGTATAGGGTAAACCCTCTATCAACGCGTCTAATTTTCTGTCTGACCCTAAGACGAGCGGCTACCTCACGTTCGGAATGTGTGGAACGCATGTTAGCGGAGCTTGTTCGTCTCTTGCGCCGACTAGGGCGAGAAGGTGTGTAGATAGAAGAGTGGAAAGATGCAGAACTAGAGGACGATGATGAAGCCGAAGCTGAGGAACTTCGCCTTCGAGCCCAACGAGTAATTGCATTTTCTAGTACAGCGGCGAGAGCTCCCAAGCGACCCGTGTGCGTGATGAAGGATCCGGATAATGACGAAGCGGATGATGCAGGTGCCACCGACTCCGACTCCACAATGATAGGTAGGGCAGGGGCGACCTTGCCTCGATAGATGTCGTCCTCTGAAAGCATGTCTTTAAATATATTTTGTGGAGGTGACAGGATTTGACGGGAGAATTAATGTCCAAAGGATAAGAACTGTTTAAGACATCCAAGTTGCCATGTAGTTTTGCGCCCACCTAGCCTTAGCTAGTGAGATATTCCTGCTTCCAACGCGCGGGCAGTTGTGAGCACAGCTACATAAGATCCGAACGTCATAATTAATTAGTACAAAGCTCCGACCTCCTTTAAGCTTACGACTGTAGCATGTGTACCGCGCGTTAGACCATACAAAAGACATACATAATGTGATATCTTAGAAAGCTTCAATGCATCACAAGAAAGACTCATTTACACAAATTATTATTCATTACCGCGCCAACATATGTCGGAGCCGAGATGTATGTGTATGAAATCGTAGGGGGAGTCAGCTCACAACGACGCAACAGTTCGAAAATCGTCTTCAAGTTGGGCAATGAACTTGATCTTACATAACCTTCGTCGTCAAGTCGTTTGTTGCACGATAAATTCAAATGGAGATCTGGTAATTATGTAAACGAACTTCTGCGATCAGCTTACTAACGGGCCAACAATTAGTCCGATCGCCGCGGTCTTCGCCGCATCATCAGAATCAGTTTCAGTTTCCCTCTACCCCTCCTCGTCGACGTGAATGATTGACTGAAGACGCCCTGCCAAACTCTAACTGTAACGGTGTTTCGAGTTTGGCAGTGGTTTCCGTGCCACACAGATTAATGGCGCAGCATTTTCCTAGTGCCCGGTCACGTGTTTTGACTTCCACTGGCAGCAGTATTTACTATTGACTCCACCGGCCGTGACAATCCAAAATGCCTCGTGCAACTTCAGGACGTTTCTCGCGTGCCCACCAGCCATCAATAAAATCAGCCGCTGCATCATCTTCATCCAAAAACCACAGTGCAAATGAAGGGACTTCAGCCGGCGTCCGTAACCCAATATTCAATACAGAAAGATTCGGGCAACATATCTTGAAGAATTCCGCAGATTGCTCAAACGTACGCTCACAATTCTCATGTAATAAAACTCGGGCTGATTCTACATCAGTATCGTGGATAAGGTGCGGCTCAACTTATGTGTGCTGAATCCATCTCATAGATGCTAATCGTGACGTGTAGGCGAACCTTCGCCCCACGGATAAAGTCCTCGAAGTTGGCCCTGGTACAGGTAACCTTACTGTCAAGATTCTCGAACAAGCCAAAAATGTTACTGCTGTGGAGATGGACCCACGGATGGCAGCTGAATTAACGAAGCGAGTCCAGGGGCAGTGCGTGTACTTCTTCCCGTCTTAATATCATTAACTGACGGGCTACTCCTCGGAAGACCAGAACAACGAAAACTCGACATAATCATCGGAGACTTTGTAAAAGCGGATCTCCCATATTTCGATGTATATATCCAACACGCCCTATCAAATATCACCACTTGTCTTCCGCCTCCTCTCTCATCGACCAATCTTTCGTGTGGCAATTCTCATGTTCCAAAGAGAATTTGCCATGAGGCTTGTTGCTCAGCCCGGGACAGAGCTCTGGTCGCGGTTATCTGCGAACGTACAGCTTTATTCAAAGGTAGACCTAGTTATGCACGTCGGCAAAAATAACTTCCGACCAGCACCGCAAATTGAGTCGTCAGTGGTCGACTGGTACCTCTCGATCCTCCTCCCCCATCAAGTTCGAGGAATTCGATGGGCTGGGTAGAATCATCTTTTCGAGGCGAAATAAAACGGTGCATGCTACATTCATGGCAAAAGGGGTCATCGAGATGCTGGAACAAAACTGGAGAACGTGGTGCTCGACTCAAAATAAGGTGATTTCAGTTTTTGTATGTTGTAGATGGAGATTGACCAATAGATCAGATAATCGATGACGACACAAACATGAAAGCTAAAGTAGAAGAAGTCCTCAGCTCATCGGGTTACTCGGAACAGCGGGCAGCCAAGATGACCCTTGACGATCTTTTAAAGTAAGTGTATTAGTTTGTCTCCTGTGCTTTCTTATGGTTCAACAGACTGCTATCCGCATTTCATGACGAGGGCATACATTTTGCTTGATAGAACGTTTATCGGATT